>NC_056741.1:1372230099-1372350099 GCF_019279795.1 Protopterus annectens | reverse complement strand
AATATTAAATGAAGCAGCTTGCTTTTGCACTTGAATGTTTTGTAAAGGTCACACACTTACAAATGAAACAATCTAATATATTCTTGTCAGTGTGAGTAAACAAACTCGGGGCAAAATTCTTCTGTGCATGTCGTGGACAAACTAGGTGCCATTTATAGCAGTCAGCCCTCTGAATTTGTGTAGATTCAAATAGATTTATGAAAATTCTTTCAAGATGGGGATCATGTTAAGAGTGATTTATGGCAGCTCAGTGTGGTAAGAAAGGTGACTAGATTAGTATCATATTCATGCCTATTTTAACTCTGTGTGTTTTGTTTTTTTATACATATACACAGACGTGCACGCACACCTGCACATTTCATTCATTCGTTCACATGCACACATATCATTCTGTGGTTCCTTTATTTGCTATACCCACTGCCATTAAAAGGGCATTCAGCCATAATATGTACAACTGAGCAGTTTTCTCTTCCTTCACTTCTCAGGTCATTTGTACCCGTTATGACTAAAAATGATGGGAATACTGAAATTTGTGTAGTCAAACATGCAGCAAATTTGCAGTGCCAGCCTGATCCCACATGTCAGATGAGGTGTACAAAGAGAATTCCTGGCGTTGTTTTTCTGTGTTTTTCTTATCATTTTAAGATGCATTCCTTCCAAAAACAGAACATGTGGCAACAGAACTTGAAAATTCTTTGTAGTATTTTATCTCTTATTATGTCAGATTTCATTTCCAAGAATTAATCTAATAATAAATAATTATCTGATAATAAGAGTAATAAAAGTCCAACCCAATGGTTTAATAAAAGTGTACTACTTATGTTACAAATCCAGGTTCAGATCCTAAGCATGCAATATCACACACTGCATACTGCAGAACTGCCATTGAAATCTGTCTTGAAGTCCTTCTGCAGTTGCAGCATATGTTGAGAAACTCTATTGGTGCATAACCCTTTTCACAGCAAGTGTAATGTATTCCATTAAGCAGGTCATGATGGTGGTGTTTTCCCAGGCATTCATTTTTCTTGGGACAAAAATCATTTTTTTTCCTCATGCATTTTTTCTCCGATCTTTCTGTCAGCTTAGCTACCTTATGCTGACCTCTGCATTCCTTTAAAGGATAATAGTGTGGGATAGTGATGAGCTTATGCATCATATTGTGAGCTGTTCTGGCTTTGCTACTTCACACACTCTAGGCCCATTTCTTAAGGCCTCAAAAAAATAAATAAAAGTTCTAGATGCAGGCTAGGTGTGCACATTGTTACAAGTGTCTTCTCTATGTCATGGCTGCTCCACTCTGTTAGAATAATAACCTATGACTAGTTCCCTGCTTCTCCATTAGGCATATAGGTATGCTACTGTAACACCTGATTCCTTATGGTAACCCAAACAAAGGAAAGCTGGTGATTTTTGTATTATACATTTGTGTCTCAGCAGAAGGATACGTAACCCATTCCCAGTAAATGGATCCGTAACATTCTCCGTGATGCAGAACACTTAAAGAAGATGTGACTAGTTAGTCATACAGTCTGTTGCGTATGCTGCAATTCCCCATCTTTCCTGTTCAGGGTGTTTCCTTTCCTTCTATCTATGTTTTTTGCTAATTTCTGCTGCCAGCTGATCCTGCTCCTGAGTATGCTAACATCTCCATGGCACTTAACATGTATGAAGGTCAGTACTTGGTCATTATTTGAAACACTTTATGTATATATATATATATATATATATATATATATATATATACATACACACACATATATACACACACACACACACACACACACACACACACAACACACACACACACACACACACACATACACACACACACACACACTATACACATGCATATGCATAAAATATACACACACACATATATAATATAAAAAAGAAAGTATACACAAGACAAATAAAAATATAAACTTTTCTATGGTAGTATAACAAAACAAAAAATAAAACTGAAAACAAAGTGAAAAAAAGAAACAATGCCTAGCTTAAACCTTTGATACCTAGTTTTAACTAGTCTTTCTTTGACTTTTCCTGACCTATTGTAGTATTTTGTACCTTTGGATAGCTCCAGATTACTTAGCATACCTGCTGAGTGTAAAACTTTAAATTTGCTGACCAGTAAGGACTTTTTAAAATGTTAGCTAATTGTAAGTAAGCACTAAACTAAAGTTTGTAATTGCAAGCAGTAATTGCTAGTAGAAGTAGTATAATAAAACAGTAAGCACTGAGCATAAAAGTTTGAAATTATCAAAGTTTGCTTACCTAAGGGCTGAAGTTTCAACCTGCAGAGCATAAAGAAGGTCATTTGAGTTAGAAAGTAACAAAGCCTAAAGGATGTAATAAAAGTACTAAAAACAACTTTTTGGAAAATGCCAGGAAGGCTTTACTAAAAACACTGCTCTAAGTTCTATTTTCTACAGCCCGAGTAGTACCAAATTATAAAGTGCCTAGCTGCAGTAAAACACTGAGTAAATCATCAAGCATTAAAGTATAATATATTTAATCATATTAGTTAATAATGTATATGAGAACAGTATTTACATTTCAAATAAATAATGATTGAATAGATGATCAATTTTGAGACATGCACATGTTTATTTTTTGACGGCACTTTCGTTTTTTCTTGCACACCTACGGCCATGACACACCGTTGTACCTAATAAACAAATCCTTTGCAACTAACAATGTTTGGGAACCAATGACCTTGCTCTTTACTGTTACTTTTGAAATTCACTCAACTGACTATTCCTTTCCTTTAATTTTTTTTTTTTTACAAGTTTTAAAGTTAATACCCATTATTTTCATTCATCTAAATTTAATTATATTTTCCAATCTCATCATAAAAGAATTTGTATTGTTTTACATTTCTTTACATGTAGAAGTTAACAACAGAAGTTAACTCAGTATTCTGCAATTTGGAAATGTTGTTTTTCTTTAAGTGAGTTTTTTTTTCTCTTTCAATATTTATGTATTTTTGTTGACTACTTTGTATTTGAACAAATAGATACTAGTTAGTTCATATTCTCTTATATGAGTATTATTTTGTGCAGCATGTGTATGCCTCTTAAGAAGACATTTACATTTGTAAACTACTATACCTTGGATAGCATATCTGTCAGCTGAGAACTACAGGAAGGATGTATAGAGTTTTGTAGTGGTGAAGTATCCCATAAATAATTCAGGTACTTGTCATAGTCTTTTTGAGGATGTACAAAACAAGTGTTGTGCAGTTGATTTCTAAAGTATGTGTTGGATGTTTATTTTAAAAATGTTAAGGGTTATATGACTGCAATCCGAAGGGGCAAATATAGAAATGATTTTCTTTTCTATTGACTTTTTCGAAGTTAGACATTTGAAGGGTAAGAACACTGACCCTGTCTTTTCTGAGGATGTAGGGAGAAGATTTTTTTAAGGTTGGTCAGAAGCTGGTATGGAGCACTTGAATATCAGTGTGGAGAACAAGAAACCAGTTAGCTTTTTGTAGAGTAGTCCAGTGGTGGTCATTAGCTAGTGTCAGACATAGAAATCGGTAAATTCTTTAAGTTTTTGGATTACTGAAGTATTCTGACTGGAAAGTAAGTAGTTTTAGAATGGTTGTACTCGAACTGAGTGAAAAGGAATTTCTGTGTAAGGACTTCCATGGTTCTAGATTCAGGTGGTTGCTTTCAGAGCAGAAAGCCCTGAATTGCTTACCTACAGTGGTTCAATTAGATTTATGTGGGTAGTGACGTTTAAGTGAGAGGATACTTTCAGAGGCCTATAAATTGTGGGACCTGACTTGCCTGATTTCATGGGTTGTCATAGATTGTGTGGGTGTTTTTTAACCTTTATTACGTTCAGATGAGCATAAAGGTAGTTTTAGTTATGTTTAGTAGTAATTTGTTTGCAGACAACCATGAGCAAAGTAGGTTGAAGTACTATTGGAGAGTGCCTTGCCCATGATATCATTCTTAAATAGTGAGAAAAGAATTGCGCCTAGGGCCAACTCTTGTGGAACACCTTATTTAAAGACACATGAGATTATTGATTTTTCATTATGCATGCAAAAGATTTTGCTGAGGAAGTAGTTTTGGTACCATCTTATAGATTCTTGGCTAAACACTAAATTTTGGAGTATAGCCAGTAGTAGAAAGTAGTCAACACCCTTGAATGTTTTCTTTGATTTTACAAATACACATCCTAAGAGCCAATCCTTTTCAATAGCCATTAAGATTTTGTTTAATAATAGGCATATAACAGTAATAGTGCTGTGTCTTTTCCTAAATCCATGTCAGAAATCACAAAGTAAGGTTTGTTAAGTTCATTTATTTGCTAATAATTGAAAAGAAATGGTTAGAATTCCCCCACAATCTTACTCTCTCCCAGCTCCAAGTAATCCATTCCATCCTATTCCAGCCCACCTTTTGCTCTGCCATATTACCCATTATCTCATCCTACACCCCAGCTAGAAGACTCTGGAGCTCTGACCAACACCTCTGACCATAACCAAACCCAAGCTCAACATAGAAAAAAACCTGTATAGCTATTACCCCGCTAAACACTGGAATAAACTCCCAGTTAACATTCGAAACACTAGATCCAAACTACTATTCAAAAAGGCTGTGAAAGATCACGTTAGAAAAAAACAAACTATGTCTCTGTTATCACCTCCCTGACTAACCCATCTCTCCAGATCAACCATTCCCTTCTTTTTCTCCTACATGTACCCAACCCTGCCTCCATCCCAACTCTCTCACCCTTCTTCACTGCTAAATCCTTCCCTACTTTCAACCCCAACACTTTCTTTGAATGGATACCAGTCTCCTTAGCAGTAGAGAGTCAAAAACCACTTCCACACTTTAATCTCTTCTCACTGCTACTAATTAACTTCCTTATTATTTTGTTTTCTCTATACTATACCTAATTAATTACTACAATATATGTAGCTAGCCAACATTGTATATAATCTCTAAGCAGTTTTATGTATTGTGGACTCTCTTTACATTGTTATGTATCATACTTTTGTACTTGCATATGTTTGTAACTTAGGAGCTTTTCTCCCCGGGTCTCCAATGAAATAGGGCTTCGTCCCAGATGGACCAACCCAGTCAACAAATGTCTAATAAATAAAATAAAAATAAAATAGCTGGTTCAGAGAAGAGCACTCTTGGCAAGCATCAAAGATTGAAGTAATACTAATTTCATGAATTTCAACTATGTTCCGATTTACAAATGGAAGTTCATTATTGTCACAGTAATAAAACCCCTAAATATTTGGAGAAATTCGAACGGGGCAAAGTGATGAAATTGGCCTGTATTCTTAGGGAATGAAGATGAATAGTTGCTTTGCTATAAGGGTTATTAAGGCCATTTTGAATTGTTCTGGAACAATACCTGAAGGTAGGGATACATTGTAAATGCAGTCTAGTGGCTTGATTGTGTGTTCTGTAGCTAAGGAGAGAAGGAACAGGTAGATGGATTTCCTTCTGAACCCTATTTCATCTTGGTTGTGAACTTTCTAATCTCTGAAAAAGTGTTTTTTATGAAGTAAAAGTGATGTTGAATTATGTTCAGGGACACAAAGTAGCACTGTATAAAATGTGTACATGTAGCACTACTGATTCAAAGCACTTCTTGAGTAATTCATTTATTGCTGAATCTTGTGCATCTGACAGAAAGGATGGTGAGGACTGTATCAATGGACTGAGCAGTGAAAACCCCTTTTCAGAACTCCTGTGTGGACTTATTATCCTGCTGAGATAAGAAATAATTATATTTGCAACATGTTTGTGTAGTTCATTTGCTGTCTGTATTAATTCTAGTAAGAGGAAATATTGGAGCTGATGTTGTTCTTTTCATTCTTTTTTCAATGAATGGGTTACAGATTCAATCCTGTGGTCTGACTTGGCCACATACTGGAGACTTTGAATCCAACTCTCGAGCTCCTTCCTCTACCGATGATGCCCTAGTCCATCCTCAATATCCCAGATCTTGTGTGCTGTCATCATGCTCAGATGAAGGGTCTTCTCTTGAGTGATTACATCAGTAATTTTTAAGAGATTTTTTTGTACTCTTTGACTGATTATTTTTCTTCTGTTATTTCTCAACCTCCCTCTTATTTTTTTTTTGATACAGCGTTAGGTTTTCTTTATATTTCTACATAGTATTTTACTTGCCTTTTCACCATAGTTAGTATTTTCTATCTTACTCGTTAACTCAGGGTAATTCTTGATTACCATTGCTGGTAGTTCTTCTTTCCTTTACTTCCTTTCTAACTAAAAAAAAAAGTCTTCCTATCATACTCACTTGTTTTTTTATAGCAAGTCCCTTTTTATTGTAGGACTATTGATCTCTATTCTCCTGTCATGGCTGACAAACTGACAGGGCTCAAAAACTGCACTTCTTGTGGGCATAAAATCTCTAACTTAGATGCCCACAAGGAGTGTGTTGATTTTCTCAGAGCCGACCATCTGGATACTAGTTGCAATATTTCTGCTGCTTTCAATTCTAGGGCATTGGCTGTCAGACACAGCAAACTTATTTTAAAAGGACTTCTTCCTCCTGCTTCAGAACCTCCTTCTGGGGCTTAAACCCCTGGCAAATCTACTAAATCTGCTTCTTTGGAGCATAGAAAATGCTCTCCATCGAAATCCCCTAGGACTTCACTGGAACCACCAGCAAAAATTCAAAAATCTTCACATTCGATGTCCTCTGACTCAAAGGCTCTAGTCTTCAGATCTGAAACTGTTGGATCACAAAGCTTTGGATCCAATTATAATATCAGCCAGCCCTACGTTTCCAACGTCAGATCACAGGCCTTCGGATCTGAAACCTGGCACCTCACACAGCCAAAGAACTCACTCACCAGAATTCATCTTGGATCCGATCTTTCCTACTCTGCACTCTCCCTTCATGCAGACTCCCAAGAAACATTCCAGGCCACATCCATCACATTGTCCAGGTCCTCCAGAAGTTTATTAGAAGCAATTGTAGATAAGCTTTAAGCAAGGAATATTACTTATGTTTGGGGACTGGAAATTGATTTGCAACAGTGAAGATGTGCCTGCAAGGGAAAATATAACAGTGGTTAGTCTTGTCGCCTCACAGCAAGAGGTTCTCCGATTCGATTCTCGGATGGAGCTCCTTCTGTGCAGAGTCTGCATGTCCTCCCTGTGGTCGAATGAGCTTCAAAAACATGCAGGTGGGTGCATATGTGTATGTGTGTGCCTTCTGTGAAGGTTGGGTGCCAGGCTGGCAACTCAACAGTGTAAAGACACCACTGCCAATCAGTCTGCGGACCGGTGATCCACTATGACGACCCCTCACCGGGAAAAGCCTAAAGACATTTTTATTTAGCATGAAATATGTGAATTCAGTACTTGGAACTTGGAGTGAATTTACATATTATTTCCCAAGATACAAAAATTGGACTAGGCTAGGCAGAATTTACATTTCACAGGGACGTGCATTTAATTGAAGGTCTTGATAGGCACCCAATAACTGTTTCAGATCATGCACCAGTAGTAACTAAAATAAAACGACAGGGTAATGAAAAAAAAAATGAGACACTGGTGCTCTCCCACCTGTCTGTTGAAAAGAGAGGAATTTAAGGAATGAGGAGTGTAAATTATTCAGGAGCTATTAGAGACAATAGTAATTTCTTCTGAAAATATAGCTAGGGAGTAGGATAAAATTAAAGTGGAGTGTAAAAAGTAGGGTGGAAATAAAAGAAATGGAGAAATGGTTAAGAAGTAACAAGAATTATTTAGAGGGACTGACAAATGTTAAAGTATTACAAAATAGGGGGAATCCCACAAAACAAGAAGAGGAACAACTGCAGAATGTTAAACAGAAAATAAGGGATTATCTTGATAATATGCATGAGTGTAGAAAGATTGCTGTTAAGCAACTGTTTGTTGCTAATAACTCTAGAGTACAAAAACGTTTAACACAATGACTCAGGCAAAAGAAAGTAGAAAGGGTTGTTGCCAAGCTTAGGGAGCCTGTAAAAGGAAGATAACAAGAAGTCCTATAGAAGTATTAGAGATATTTTGAAGTATGGAAATCAAGAAAAGTTACAAATGGAAGAATTAAATATGTCAAGGCTAGAGGTAAATGAAGCTCAATTGATAACGGCTAGGATAGGAGGAGATGAGATAAAAATTGTGATGTATAACCAATGTACAGAAAAGTCCCCAGGAATAGATGGTATTCTTGTGTAAGTTTGCAAGCTAAGACAGAAAAACTGATAAAGATATGGATGAGTTTGTTTAACAGTGTTTTAAGAGAAGAAGTACCAACATCCTGGAAGAAAGCAGTAGTAGCTGTAATACCTAAAGAGGGTAGAGATCCATTAGACCCAGCTTCATACGGGCCCATTTCAATATTAAACCATGATTATAAAGTATTTATGCCTTTAATGGCAAAAAGAATGGCAAAGGCATGCCAAAATTGATAGGTATGGATCAGTGTGGTTTTGTAGAGGGGAGGTAAACATTTGACAACATTAACAGAGCATTGATGATCCAGAGGGAAGCAGAATGTAAGAAAATACCCCTGTTGTTGGTGGGTCTTGATGCGGAGAAAGCATTTGACAGAGTAAGCTGGGACTTTATGAGCAGCACAGTGGTAACAGCTGCATTCCCTGATAAAATTATAAGGTTAATTAGAGAATATATGAGGGATCAGAGGCGAAATTTAAAGTGGTTGAGTTCCTGTCTGATAATTTCTGCTTGATCAGATGAACCAGGCAGGGGCTTCCTCTTTCCCCTTTGTTATTTGCATCATACTTAGAACCATTAGCAAAGAAAATAAGGGCTTAGAAATTCAAGGATATAATTGGTATGGTAATCAAAGCTGGCTCTGTTTGTAGATTGTATTATTTTATACCTGATAAAACCAGAAAAGGACATTACAGTGTTGTGGAACATTTTGAGATAGTTTCATATCTTTTCAGAATACAAAATGAATGAAGTAAAACACAGGCAATAGTGTTAAATTATGTACCCACACACGGATTGGTTCAGCAATATCAATATTTATGGGGACATGATAAAACAAAGTGTTTAGGAGTATGGATTAAAATTATTCTGGTATGGCAGCCAAGGGTATGTGGGAAGAGACTAAACAAAAGATGATACAAAACTTATAAATTGGAAGCTCTGTTATATGGATATGGATAGTAAGATACAAGCAGTTAAAATTGTTTTAGTTCCTTTAGTTTTATACACATCAGACATATTTTTATCAACCTGAGTTGCGGATAGCAGTTAATAAAGAGCTGAAGGATTTTATTTGGGAGGGGAAGACAGCAAGAGTCAAGTGGGATAAGCTGATTCTTCCAATAGAACAAGGCGGATTGGGATTGCCCGATTTGAAGGGGTATTTCAGAGCTGCACAGTTAAGATTCCTCTACATAGCACAAACAGAATATTATATTCATAAAGTAGCAGAAAGTATTCTAAGAACTAAGCCAACATAGGAGTGGAGAAAGGATATTCTGCTAATAAGGATGACTGTAACTAGGGATAGAAGCAACATGCATGAGAGGGCTGGAATGTATTGGAGAAAACTGGCAAAGGGACCAAGATGTTGGGAACAAATAGCTAGAGAGGCAAAGGTAATAGAATGGGAAGAGGCCAAGAATGTATTTGGACTGCAGGTTAGAGATTGCCTTCCTTATAAAGGACTGATATCAGAGTACAGGTAAAGAGAAAGAAATAGGGGGGTCCTAAACGAAAGACCAGCACTGGTAGAGTTTTTAGTACAATCTAAAACAGAATCTGCTGTTAAAAAAGGAATAATCAGTTGAGCATACAAAATATTGCATGATAACTATAAGAATCAGTCAGAGGAAGTTAGAAAGGCTTGGGAATAGAGACTGGATAAGCAGTTCACAAAGAAACAATGAGAAATATATGTTTGTCTCCCAAATATGCAATAAAATCTACAAGATTTAGGATTTCTGCCTGGAAAGATTTACATAGATATTGTTATACCCTAAGTAGACTCCAGGTAGACAGCAAATGTTGGAGGTGTGATGGGGAAGTAGAAGGTAATTAGGAACATATTTTCTGGGAGTGTAATGAGTTGGCAGACTTTAAAGATTCTCTGCAGACTACTGTATCAGAGATGCTGCGTAAGCAAATTGATGTAACTATGGAAATGATTTTTCTGAGCTGTGATACAGAATTGGAATTGCCTAGACATAGTAAAGCCTTGCTGAGTCTAATTATAGTGGTTGCTGAAAAAACAATTACTAGAAAATTGACATCAGAGTCTAAACCAACTGTACTAGAAGTAGTGAATATAGTAACAGAGATAAAACAACTGAAATTGGGATCTTTAGAAAAGGGTAGGAGCAAATTACATAGAAAAAATGGGAACTGTGGGAACAATACATACGGGGAGGAATTAGGTTTAAAAGAAGACAGGATTTGAATAATCTATATAATGTTTGACAATGATTAGGTAGATATATAATGTTTGTAATTACAATTGTGTCAGTACGGTCTGTGATGTAAGATATGTGCAATTGGAACTGTGTCAATATAGTTTGATTTGAAGTAGTTGACTTCATTTGGTCTTCAACCTGTGGGTTATGGATCCGTATCAGATCCGACATGGCCGCATATCCAGCTCTAAGCTCCTTCCCTTACCCATAATGCCCCCTGTCTCCTTCCTCCCTTCAGATTTCATTTGCCACTGGAAAAGCAAGCATTGTGGTCCGAGTTCTAGGCTAGTCATTGGGTATTGTGAGTGAATTTCTGGAGATTTTGCTGTTTCTTAACTTCTTTTCTCATTTTTCTATCTTTCTACCTCCTCGCGCAGTCGTTGAATGTAAAAAAAAGTTTCTCTCTTTCCCTTTACTGTTCTTCTTTCTTCTTACATGAGTGAGTGTGTATCTGGGCCTGTTTAGGGCATGGCTGAAACCCGTAAATCAGGTTTCAGAAAGTGCACAGAGTATGGCCATAAGCTCTTCCCAAGATGTGCCTGGAGGCAGCTCACCTGTAAACCTCCTGTCCTATCTGTGCTGGGTTTAATCCCAGAGCACTGAAGGACAGGAGGGATAAACTTATCCTGAAGGGACTTCCTCCCTCCTCGGGGACTGTACCCTCTACGCCCCCCTCATCAGGAGCAGCAGCTGCTACTTCTTCCTCTTCCCCAGCCTGAGGGACTCAAACTCCCACCAAGAGGACTGGGTAAGGGGAAAAGTTTAGGAAATACAGGCAGATGAAGCGGTCCCCTGACCACTCGGCACCAGCTGGCCCACTGCCTAAAATTAGGCCAGAAACCAGGCCTGGATCTCCCCTGTCTCCATTTCCCCTAGGTTCTGGCTGGAGCAGGAGGAATCCTGGATTGGGTCACATGTCAGGGCTTTCCCTCGCCTGAATTCCAGACCGGTGTCTGTGGGCTCATCCTCCTGCTCCACCCAGAGCCTCAGTGAAGCGGAGATGGATAAGATGATGCAGAGGTTTATCCGCACCAAACTTCAGATGGGGTCTTGCCTGCCCCATCTCCCTCTGGAGGGGTGAGCTCACTGCCTTTTTTCATGCTGATCACTCCTCTGATCCGACCTGCGGTTTCAGAGCCCCTGGATCCGAGGACCCTCAGGGTCGAGGGGTCGGCACCGACGGTACCTTGTACCTCGACACCAGCCATTGCATTGAGCATTTTGGATCTGAGCTCTCGGAGCCGTAATATCGGAGTCGGATCAGAGGCGTTGCTGTCGGCTCTGAGTGTGTCAGAGAGCAGTATTCCCTTCGGCATCTCGGCTCCTGGATTCTCAGCTTTGACTCCCCTGTTGGGTCAGAGGGGAATGGCTCCCACTGGTATGTCTCAGGATGTCCGTTCTCCTTCAGCCTTTGATGTAGTGGAGAGGGTTCTCTCAGTGCTGTTGAGACCCTTGACCATCTCCTCGGACTCCGTCCCAAATCCTTCTGCTTTGGGTACGGTCCTGACCACCTTATTCTCTCAGGGACAACATGTGCCCGTTTTGCCTCAGGAAGCTCCCCCTGAGAGCATGGCAGGACATTGGCAAGTCCTCCCTAGAGGTTCCTCTCAAACGAACATGTAAAAGGAGGCACTTGGACTCCCCCACCGGTGTCCCCCACTGAAGACACTGATTTGGAGGAAGGGAAATTTCCCCCCCAATCACCCCCCGAGGATGTCTCCTTTGGATATAATCATGGAACTCCTTCACCAGAGGGGGGGGGGGGTGGTCTGCCCAAAAACCATCCTCGGCTGAGTCAGTGTTCCTCGAGGCATTCGGCACAGAGCCCATCTACTTCCTGGGTGTCCCCTCCCACGGATCCTTTAGTGGACCCAATAACATCTTGGGCATGGAAGGAACCAGACACTGCGGAGCCTATCCCTAAGCACCCTGAAAAAGTCCTTAACCCCCCTTCAGACAGGACTTGTTGGAATAAGGGGTCCCCGGTGGTTGCTATGGTTGTGGCAGCTGCCACAAAGAAAGGGCTCGCATAGGAGAGCTCTACGGTCCATCCTCCTGACTGAGAGTCAAGGACGATGGACCATTTAGGGAAGCGGGTGTACGCTTCAGTGACTTTTTCCATAAGAGTGCTAAAGTATATGACACATGTCATTCAGCTGCAGCGAGACTCAGTCAAGGAAATCTCTGAGTCATCCCCGGAGTCCATGTTGGCGGAGGGCAAGAAGATGTTCTCCACTCGGATGGCCACTCTCAAGGCAGTAGTTAATATGTCCATGCATCTTCTCTCCCATGCCATGGAAGGAGCCATCAGGGTGGCTGGTGCTGGCGTTGCTATGAGGCACCATGCCTGGCTCTGGCTTTGTCATTTCTGGAAACCCTTTAAGGTGTCATTTGCAAATGCCCTATACGACAGTTCTTCCCTGTTTGAGAAGTCAGTTCGAGAGACCTTGGTCCAGAGTGAGAAGGATGGGAAGACACTGTCTGCCGTCAGGATCTGCTTCTCCTCGCCTCAAAGATCCTTTTCTAGGAATCATTGAGGGACAAAGAAGATGTGGTTCTGGAAGTATCAGGCATTTTCCCAGGACACACAGGACCCATCTTCCCCCAGAGGCAGAGGGGGTTATGATAGATGCCATCCTAGAGGCAGAGCGGGTCTGAGAAACTTCGGGTCTCAAGAACCGCTCTTGGACAGACCCAAGCAGAAGTACTAAAGGGCTGCCTGACTCCTCATCTCTGGAGTTAGTCAGGGGTCGCCTATTGCTACACCCAGTGGTATGGGAGTCCGTAACAACAGATCGTTGGGTGTTGCAAATTATATCCAGAAGTTATTCCATCCTGTTCATCGAACCACCTCTCCTTCCAGATCACCTCCCAGATGTTTCACCCGCACAAAGGGAGGAAGCAGCTCTGGAGATAGACAAGCTGATAAGAAAACGAGTCATCCAACCTGTCCCCCTAGGCCAATCCAGATCAGGCATTTATTCCCGTTTTTTTTAGTGTCAAAGAAAACAGGGGATCTAAGATCCATTCTGGATCTATCCACTTTGAACCTGTCAGTAGCCAAGGTGAAATTCCAAATGGTCAGTCTTCAATCCATCCTGCCCTACCTGCAGGTGAATGACTGGATGTGCTTGATTGACTTCCAGGACGTGTACTATCATAGCATGATGGACAGGGGCTCTTGGAAGTTTCTCCGCTTCTGGCTGGGAGCCAATCATTATCAGTTCAGAGCCCTTCCCTTTGGTCTCACCACAGCCCCCAGGGTCTTCACCAAGGTGATGGTAGTAATAGCGGCTCACCTGAGGCTTCAGGGTATTCAGGTCTTCCCTTACCTGGACGATTGGCTCTTCACTGTCCCTTGCAAGCGTCTACTTTGCCAAGCCAGGGATTATTTCCTCTTACTAGCAGAAAGAATGGACATCACCATCAATCTCAACAAAATGTCACTGGCCCCTGATCAGATCCTAGACTTCATTGGGGCTCAGTTGGACACTGTCCAAATGAAAGTTTTCCTCACCCCAGACAGGGTACACAGTCTGAAGTTACACGTTTTCTACGTCCTTCAAGCCCAAGTTCTGACAGCAGAAACAGTACTGAGGGCGTTGGGGTCTATGACTCCCACAATCAACCTATTACCCTTAGCGCAACTTCACATGCAGATTCTTCAGTGGACTCTTGCAGTTCAGTGGTCTCTATTAAGTCTACCATTGTCTCATCCAGTACGAATCTCCTTTGTATGCAGGGACTCTCTTCGGTGGTAGATTCATTCCCTGGACCTAGTCAGGGGACATCCCTTTCTTTTGTCCTTTCCCAAAACCACGGTGACCATGGATGCCTCCCAGCTAGGGTGGGTGGGACATTGCTCGGGAAGGACAGTTCAAGGCACGTGATCCCCATTAAAGACCAATTTGCATATCAATGTCCTGGAGATGAGGGCGGTTCTTCTTGTGTTGCAGGCCCTTCATGCCCATCTTCCTCTAGGGACTATTGCAATTTAGACAGACAACATGTCGGTGGTCTGGTACATCAACAAACAAGGAGGAACCAGATCTTACCCCCTTTGTCATGAAGCCATGAGAGAGTGGGAATGGGTGGTCTCCACCTGTCATTTTCTGGTGGCAACGCACATCCTGGGATGGTCCAACATTCTAGCGGTCAGGCTCAGCAGATCTATCCTGATGCCTTATGAGGGGTCTTTGAATCCTTCAGTGGTGGAGCAAATCTTTGTAAATTGTGGTCATCCTTGCTGCGATCTATTCACATTTTGTTCCAATGCAAAATGCACTGAGTTCTTTGCTCTGAACCCCCCCCCCCCAGGGGGAAGCCCCCAGAATCACACTGATTCATGCTTGGCCTCCTGGTCTTCTTTATGCTTATCTTTTGCTGCCCCTCATCTCTAAGTTTCTTCAGAAAGCTCGCAGGCTGGGGAGCACAGTGATCCTCATCGCCCCATTCTGGCCTCGCCAAGTCTGGTTTCCCTCTCTGTGGTCTCATCTTGTAGTTCCACCATGGACATTGGATCCAGTTCTGGATCTTATTTCTCATCCCTTGGGGATTCCTCACCTAGATCTGGACAGTCTGAAACTCACTGACTGGCTGCTCCAGTTCCCCTGATTATTAGGACTCCTGGTTTATCATCTCCTGTTAAAAATATTTTAGTGGCAGCTCACAAGTCTTCCAGCAGAAGGGTATACCATAGCAAGTGGAAACGGTCTTCTGTATGGGCTTCGCAGTGGGCATTGGATCATTTTACTGCTCCTGCGTCCGCAGTATTAGAGTTTTTGGAGGGGATTTTTCAGTAAGGTGTCTGTTCTTCCACTGTCAGAGTTCAAATGGCCGCAATTTACAGTTTTCATGTGGGGGAAAACATGACTTCATTAGCCTCTTCTAAACTTTGCAAGACCTTCCTTTAAGGTGCCTTTCTTCTAAGACATCCAGTAAAGGATCCTATGCCACAGTGGGAGCTTACATTAGTGCTCCAGGCTTTAGTCTCCCCTCCTTTCGAACCTGCAGCTTCAGTAGATTTGCAGAATCTATCTTGAAAGACTGCCTCTTTGGTTGCCATTATTTATTTATTTATTTATTTGCAGTTTGTTTTCCAGGATAGTCAATTGGGCTACAAGGAGCCCATTTTCAATGGAGTCCTGGAGAGAAAAGCTCCAGAGAAATACAAATACATAGTACAGAAAGAGCACAGATCCATAATATGCATTTCAATTAAATGTTAAATACATATGTTGTATAGTACAAACCCATATTGCACAATTCAAATAGATGTTACATAATACAGAAATAAAAGATTTTCATTAGGAAAATCACACCAGGTTAATTCAGTAAGTAGTAGGTTTTTTTTTTTTTTTTAGGGAGTTACAATGAGGTAAGGATGTAAAATTTTAGGAGGTAGTGACAGGCAACAAAGTTTGGAAAGTTAAGAAGAAAGTATGGTAAAATTAGGTAGGATGAGAGCAAGAGCATTTCCACTGTGAAGTAAGGTGCAAGGTACAGTGAGGTTTTAAACAAAGAGAGACTGTTGGTGGTGCGGATGGGAGAAGGGAGAGAGTTACAGGGGCATGTAAGAGAGAAGGACATCAATTGATTCCCAGCAGGATGTGTTGGTTTATGCAATTTAATTAGGTTTTGGGAATTGGATCTTAGGAATCTATCTGGTTTATGCATTTCAAAGGTATTTGCTAAGGAGGGGCAGAGAGATGGGCTATGAATGAGTTTGTGTGCTTGGATGAGCTGGGTATATGTGAGAAAGTTTGGTAATTCTAGCCAACTTAGTTGGTGAAGGGAATTACAGTGGTGAGAAGAGGCTCCATGACCTGCCACAAATATGGATATTTTGTTATAACCAGATGAGAGCTTTGTTTTGAGGGAAGATTGTAGACTGGTTAGGATAGATGTACCATATAAAAGGGATGGGATGAGGTATGTATTAGCTAATGTAATCCTGGTGGTGGGAGAGATAAAGCGACTGTGGCGGTAAAGCATACCTATTTTTTTATGTTTTTTTTTTATATTTGCTTGTAGATGCTTATCACATTTTAGTTGATTGTCAATGATAATTCCTAATAATTTTGTGTCAGAGACTAGTTCTAGGGGGGTATTGTTATTGCTGGTAATTATGAAGAAGTGTTTGTCTTGGGAAGAGGATTTGGATGCATTGAATAACATAAGTTTTGTTTTGGTTGCATTAAGGGCTAGATGGTTGTCAAGCATCCACTGTTTAGTGGAAGAGAAGGTGGCTTGTGTTAGATTGTTTAGAGTTGTGATGGAAGGGGAGGAACAGATTATAGTAGAATCATTGGCATATTGGATGAGACTGGAGTTAGGAATGGCTTGGAAGAAATCGTTTATGAATAAGTTGAATAACAGGGGGCCTAGAATGGAACCTTGGAGGACGCCTGTGGATGTATTAAGGAAGGGTGAGGTAGCTTTTTTCCATTTAACTGCTTGTTGCCTGTTTGTGAGATAGCTTGAGAACCACTGGGTAGAGCAAGGGGATAGGTTAAGTTTAGAGAGTTTGGTAAGAAGGAGGTTGTGGGAAATAGTGTCAAATGCCTTAGAAAGGTCAAGGAAAAGAATGGATACAAAGTGGCCAGAGTCGCGGGCTTTGTTGATTGTTTCTAGGAAGGAGAGGAGGGCATTGGAAGTGGTCTAAAGCCATGTTGTGTGGGGGTAAGAAGCTGATTATTGATGAGGTAGGGTAAGAGTTGTTGGTGTACACACTTTTCAAGTAGCTTAGAAATTGGGGGTTGGGTTAGCGATAGGTGTAATGATGTAAGATGATGTAAGATGAGTAATGTTGGTAGAGACCCAGGAGAGAATATCTTCAAGGGATGCGATATTGTCGCCAGGGGGAATATAGAGGGAGAGAACAAATATGAGTTTATGCTTGTTTAGGTGGAGTAGGGCTGGTATTATTTCTGCCTTGCTAAATTTGGGAAAGGGTTTGGTATAGGGGGTGACTAAGAGGGATGCCGAGTAAAGGAGTGCTACACCCACCTCCCTTTTTTTGTGTTCTGTCATTCCTTAACATGCGGCAGTTGGGAGGAGTTATTTCAGAATCTTGTATGCGGGGCTTAAACCAGGTTTCTGAAATGGAGAGAATATTGGGCTGGTTATGTAGAAGATAGGCATGAAGGTTTGGAATTTTGTTACATAGGCTCTGCGCATTTAGAGCTGAGAAGTGGAGGGGTTTGCCTTTTGCTTGGGGGATTGGATGCAGTGTGGTAGAAGGGCCTGGCTTTGGGTGGATGTCCCCAGAGAGAAGGATAGAGATAAGATGATGGATGAGGTATTTGGTTTGTTTGGGATGTAGTATACAGGTAGAGAGTTTTGTGGATATTAGACTAGTGTAGTCGGGAACAGTGTTTTTAGAGTTAGGTAGGAGTCTATAGGGAAAGAGCATGCTAGTGTTGAGGGGGTAGAGACTGGGAGATATATGAGTAACAGTAGATGTGTACCTTATAGAGGATGGGGTAGTGGTGTGAAATGGGGGTGGTCTGCATTAGTAGGTTGGGTGATAACATTTACGTAAGTTAAGGTAATTAGAAGTATTATTTAAGTAAGTAGGGATAGAGATTTGAGGATCATGATGTTGGTTATTAGAGTAGAAGTAGGGGGTGAGTTAAATTGTGAAGATAGTTTGAGTAAGAGATTATGGTTTAGGTTAATTGTTTAGTAGTTTATCAGGATAAGTTGATTACTTCTGCCAGGAGAGTGTCAGAACTTCAAGTACTATCCATCACAGTTCCTTATATGATTTTTCATAAGGATAGGGTATCTTTGCGTACTAAGCCATCCTTTCTTCCCAAAGTAGCATCAGAAGTCAATATTAGTCAGACTATCAATCTTCTAGTCTTTTTTCCTAATTTTCAGTATGGGGTGAATATAAATTACATCTGCTGGATGTGCACAGGCAATTATGATTCTACTTGCACAAGACAAAATCTTTTCGTAAGTCTGATCAGTTGTTCGTTTCTTACTCAAATCCCTTCTGAGGGAAACCAATTTCTAAGGTGATGATTGCTCATTGGATTTCCCAATGTATTACTCAAACGTATTCTGTCAAGGGAATTTCCCCTCAAGGTCAGGTAAAAGCACATTCTACCAAATCTATGGCTACTTCAGTGCCATTTTGGTCCAGGGTGTCGCTGGATGATATCTGTTCTGCAGCTACTTGGTCCTCATCTCATACCTTCATTTCACATTATAAATTGGTCATCATATTCAGGAACAGGGCATCCTTTGGCTCCATCGTGCTCCAGAATATCCTTCCATGAGGGCTACCCAGGCGTTAGTAGCTGGGGATTCTGTCCCACAGGTTGAAGACCAAATGAAATCAACTACTTCAGATAAAAGAAGTTATGTACTCACCATACCTTTCCATCTGAGTAGTTGTACTTCATTTGTCTTCAACCATTCCCCGACCTTGTCACTATTGTCTTGGCCATGTATATGGAGGATGAACATTCCAGGAGCGCCCCTTGTTATGCTTTGGTTCAGGAATTTTGGGGTGCCAATAGTGGTAAGATCTTGTTGGGTCAGGTGTATGTTATATGTTGAGAAGCAAACTTGATCTAAAGGGAGGAAGGAGACAGGGGCGTTATGGGTAAGGGCAGGAGCTTGAAGCTCAGATCAGATACTGGATATGCGGCCATGTCGGATCCAATACGGATCCATAACCCACAGTTGAAGACAAATGAAGTACAGCTACTCAGATGGAACGTTATGGTGAGTACATAACTTCTTTTTTTCATTTATGTAAATATATGATTGCCTATGTCATAAGTGATAATTTAATAAAGATGCTTTTTGTTAAAAAAAAAAAAAAAGTGGATGTGAATAGGATGATGTGAAAATTTCTCAGAGTTTACATAGAGATGGGGTCAAACCTGCTCTGTCCCCTGTTAGATCCGTGAGTTTTCCAACCACTTCTCATATGATACTGTCACTTTCTCTGATCCACTCTACAGTTTTGGAGCCCCAGGATCTGATAGTCCTGAGAGGTCTGGAGTCAGATCTGAAGAAAGTCATTTCTTCTATTCCAATAGCATCCCTGACAAGTTATGCTCCTATACCTTCAGATCGGGACAGGTTTTGGAGCCTAAGTGCTGGCTTCGGATCTGTTGGGCCGGAATCTACTCCTGTGTTATCAGATCCATCCTTGCTCCTTGGAGCCTCGATGCTGGACAGCTCAGGTCTGGTTCCATCCTCGAGGCATGAACCCACTAGGAGTCGTGATCTACCCATATTGGAAGAATCAGCTCCACTGTGCATGACCACAGCTTCTCTGGGCCCATCTACCTTCGAGGTTGTGGAAACGGCTTTTTCTCTTCCTAGAGAACCGGAATCTTACCCCTTGGATCCACTCCCTATTCCCTCCTTGGTTCTGAGCTCTGAGTTGATCAGACCTATTTCACAGGGACAGCCAGTTCCAACTAGCTTCCAATCAGTTCACATACAGGAACTCCCCCTCTCTTCAGATACCTCCCCTGAACATTCCATGGAGGAGATTCATTGGAAGAGAATTTGCAAGAGGAAGCACATAGATGCCCCACTGGAGTCCCTCATGGAGGGTACTGATTTCGATGAAGGAGAAGCGTCCCCTAAATTGCCACCAGATGATGTCCCCTTTGGAGACATATTAGAGATCCTGAGGCAAAATGATGACTGGTCTTCCAATAGTCCTTCTCCAGAGGCATCAATATGTGTGGAAGCTATTGGTTCTGGCACATCTACATCTTGGGTTACCTCCCCCCCCAGTGGACAAACATTGATTTAGTTTCCTGCCAGGTGTATAAGGAGCCGGATAACATTGAACCCATTCCTAGATGACTTGATAAATTCTTTGCACCTCCTAAGGATAGACCCCACTATAGCAAATGTGTCCCAGTAGATGCTATGGTGATGGTGGCAGCCACTAAAAAAGAGCTCACAGAACAGAGCTTGTCTGTTCTTCTGCCGAACAGAGAGTCTAGGGCAAAGGACAGATTTGGAAAGTGAGTTTTTGCCTTGGCGACCTTTGCCTTGAGGTCTCAACTACCTGCCACATTTCACAAGAGTACAGAGAAATTTGACTAAGGAGCTATCAAACTTTCTAAGTCCATGTCTGCAGAGGATTTCAAAAGATCATCCTGTCAGCTGGCCACTCTTTTATCAATTTCAAACGTTTCCATGAGGCTTATCTCTCACACAGCTGAAGGCAACTCATGGGCTGCTGGTTCAGGCATTGCCACAAGGAGACATGCCTGGATGTGACCTTGTGACTTTGTGGAGCCTTTCAAGACATCTTTCATCAACACAGCCTTTGATGGTACATCTTTATTTGGTGCATCAGTAAAAAAAATGCTTACCTGCAGTGAACAAGAAGGGAAGACTCTCTCTGACATGTAAATCGAGTTTTCTACCCCTCAATGTACCTTTTCTAGGAATCAAAGAGGCGATAAGAAAATGTGGATCTGATGTTAATTTTCATTCATTCATTACTGATGAGTGTCGGTTCTGTCCTCGGAACCGAGTCGGCCTTTATAACATGCTCACGCCAGCCAAAAAAACTCTCGAGCTAGGCTTATCCATATTGCCCCTCTCCCTGTTAACTCAGATCTCGTTTGCCCATAGATATCAAGACATGTCAAGTCAGCTCTCAGCTAAGTCATTTAGAATTCCTTACTTCAAAACCTTTTTTTTGAGTTTTTCTTGTTTAATTATAATAATTTACCTTTATTTTTATTAGTCACTCACTAGCATTTTCATAGTTGTTCAAGTACCTCTTTCCATTTTCTTAGCAAATTTGGAACTCTTCGTACCATCACTGGTATAGGCCTTTCCTTTCCTCAATCTCTTCTACCTTTTGAGGTAATTCTTAATACCATTGCTGGTATTCCCCTTTCCCCCTTTTCTCTAGTGTTCTTTCTTATCTATCTGTTATATATAAAAAAAAAAAACATTTTCTTAATATTTTCTGTTTCCCTGTTCTCGTTTGTTTGACTGGTGTTCACAGTTGTTCTTTTGGTGTTATACTGCTGTTGGAGAACCTTGTTCCACTATGGCTGATAAAAAGGGAACAATGGGGTTCAAACAGTGCGAACAATGCAATAGAAAAATGCCAGACCCGTACACCCATCTGTCTTGTGTTTACTGCCTGGGTGTTCCGCATTTGTCTGTTAAACCACCATGCTACATATGTAAGGGCTTTAGTTCCCACACTTTAAATGAGAGGTAAAATAAGCTAATCCTTAAGGGTGTTCTGAAAACTCCCTTTTTGGAGGGTATTTCTGGGTCGGAGGGCTCACCCTCCTAAAAAGGAATATAAATGAAGGAGCCATTCTGTTCTTTCTTTCCCCATGGCACTGACTCAAAATCTTCGGTACCAAAGGCTGAAGTCCTGAAATTGGCTCCAACAACCTTGACAGCAGGGCCTCAACCCCCCCTATGGTGCCGTCCTCAGTTCCAGGACCTCAACTAACCAGCTCCGTACCGTCTTCCACAACATTGTCTCTATCACCAGTCACGGTACTGGTCATGACCACTGAACCATCCATGTCTTTATTTTCTGCTAGAGTTCCCATCTCCCTTTTGGCACCAAAAATAGTACTCCCAATTCTGGTCACTTCCTCCCTCCCTATATATAATACTGGTCTTGTGACCATGGTGCCAAAAAGTGAAACAGCCCCTCAGATCCAATATTCCCCCACGGCAGATCCCTTTTTTTAGGCAGCAGTGCATCCCCTTCTTTGAGCAACCTGACTCTCCATTGGGGATGTCAACCTGTTCCTCCAGGAGCCTTTCGGAATTCGATGTGGTGAGACTTGTGGATCAGCTCCTGACAGCCAGAGGAATCACAACTCCTTCTAAACCCTCCCTCCCACCCAGAGTTGAGGGATTTTCTCCACAGACTCTGACATATACTCCTCCTTTTACCTCCTTGGAGGTATCGAAGCCCCTGACACCGACACCTATACTGGTGCCAACTGCTTCGGTTCCATTGGTAGACATCACCATGGATCCAGAGACTGCCCTTTGGCCACAGACTCACTCAGAACTGAGCCATTCCTCTTGATCATGACTGGGCTGTCAGCACAGTGACTCCTAGTATGGCACCTAATTTTTCTACGGCACCATCCACTACCACTCCGGTTGTCTTGGCAGCACCAAGTCCTCTTGGGGCTCCTTCCCTGGGGATGTGCTCATCGGAGCAGGGTGTGACCCTGGTTTCGAGGTTGTCCTTCTCGGTTCCAGGCTCCCATCCCTGTTTTGGCAGGCCTGGTTTCCAGGTGATGGAGAGGGCCCTTGCCTCTGCAGGTACACAGCTGGTTCTCTCGGCACTGGAGTACCATATATGTCCCTCCTCTGGACTGCAGCTGACATAATCCACCACATCGAGCACAAGAGCCTCAAGATAACCTACCGCAGGGCACCCTCTCTTTGGTGTCTTCCTCAGATGTCCCCACTGAGGAAATACCACACAAGAGATTGTGCAAGAGGAAGCACATGGACTCCCCTGAGGAATCCCTTACTGAAGATATAGACTATGATGAGGGGGAGAGGTCCCCACAGTCGCCCCCTGAGGATGTCTCCTTTGGAGGCATACTGGAAATTTTAAAACAGCAGAGAGGCTGGAAGCCCATCAACCCCTGCTCTGAGGAGTCTGTATTTTTGCAGGCTTTTTGTGCTCGACCCTCTACGTCTTGGGTGACCCCGCCTGCAGGCGAACTAGTTCAGCTGGTCATGCATCATGCCTGGAAAAGCCCTGACACCGTTAAGCCAATCCCCCAAATACCAGACAAAGTTCCTTCCCCGCCAGAAGACAGTTCACATTGGTCTAAAGGCTTATTGGTAGAAGCTATGGTGGTGACAGCAGCCACTAAGAAAGAGCTCGCAGAGGAGAGCCATGCTGTCCATCCTCCAAACAGGGAGTCTCAGGTGATTGACAGGGTAGGAAAGCGAGTGTTTTCTTCATCAGCCTTTGCCATTCGGTCCTTGAATTACTTGGCACACTTTATCAGACTCCAGAGAGACCTAATCTCAGAACTCTCTGGAACTTTAGCAGGAGCAGTCTCTGATGAGATGCGTGGCAAAGTTGTCTCACAGCTTGCAACCCTGGAATCTATATCTAACTTTTCCATGTGGTTGATCTCTCACACTACCGAAAGGGTGGCTAGAGCTGCGGGTGCAGGCGTTGTCATGAGACATCATGCCTGAATGCGCCTTTGTGATTTTGCAGACCCTTTTAAGTCTTCCTTTCTCAATGTTCCAGTGGAAGCTTCTTCTCTCTTTGACCCGAAAGTGAAAGACACATTAGTCAGGTGTGAAAAGGACGGCAAGACCCTGTTTGCTGTGGGCATACATTTTTCCACCCCGCCAGTGATCCTAGTCTAGGAATCAGTGGAGTGGAAAGATGTGGCACAAGGAGTCCCAGGGTCCTTTCCATGACACTCGTGGCGAATTTACTCCCCTGGGGCAGAGGGCAACACTCAACTGGAAGACGCTCATACAGAGGCAGAGGTGGTCCGTGTAATCAGGGATCCAGAGGTTTGTTCTCTGGACAGCCCTATCAGTGCTCCTGAAGAGCAGTTCGATTGCTTACCTCTGGAAGCAGTCGGGGGACGTTTTTCTCTGCACCACCTTGCCTGGTGAACGATAACCACAGATTCTTAGGTGCAGATGATAATTGCCAGAGGTTATCACATACCCCTCACTACTTGCCCGAGTCCACTAAGGCACATTCCCAACATTCCACCCAGTCAAAGGGAAGCAGCAGCTCAAGAAATTCAAAAGCTGCTCTTAAAAAGAGTCATCCAGGCAGACCCACCAGACCAAACATGATCCGGATTTTACTCAAAGTTCTTTTTAGTGCAAAAAAAGACAGGGGACTGGAGGCCAATCTTGGACCTCAGCAGCATAAACAAATTTGTCAGTCAAACAAAATTCCGGATGGTCATGGTTCATTCTATCCTACCTTTCCTGGAGAAAGAAGATTGGATGTGCTCAGTAGATGTTCAGGATGCGTATTACCACATAAAAATGGACAAAAGCTCCAGAAGATTCCTTCGCTTCCAGCTGGGAGCCAATCATTATCAATTCCAAGCACTGCCCTTTGGACTCTCTATGGCCCCCAAGTGTTCACCAAATGCATGGCAGTGGTAACAGCTGACTTGATATTACAAGGATTCCGGCTGTTTCCGTATTTAGACGATTGGC
This sequence comes from Protopterus annectens, assembly GCF_019279795.1. Lineage (NCBI taxonomy): Eukaryota > Metazoa > Chordata > Ceratodontiformes > Protopteridae > Protopterus > Protopterus annectens. The sequence goes on along the minus strand of NC_056741.1, from coordinate 1,372,325,450 downwards.
TGCTTACTGTCCCCACCAAGCGTCTACTGGTTACAGCCTTACATTACACTATAAAGCTAGCATAATACTTAGTGATCTCAATAAACGAGGATAAATGCAAATTGACTCCTACTTAAACTACGGAATTCATAGGAGCAACTTTCAGTACTCAGTCTTGCCTAGTTTCTCTTCCATGTCACAGATTAGAAAGACTGAGGACCCAAATCCGGGTGATACTCTCTCAGGACAAAGTTTCAGCTCAGGCAGTCCTTCAACTTCTAGGATCAGTGGCAGCATCGATTACAATAGTTCCCCTGGCAAGAATACACATGAGGCTTCTACAATGGCTTCTACTAACACAGTGGTCCCCTTTGACTCAGCCATTCTCCTTTCAGATCTGCATAACAAATTGATGCAAGCAATATTTATTTTTTTTGATGAAGCCGGAAAAAGACCTATGGAGTCGCCCTTTCTCCCCCTCTCAGCCCAAGGCCATAGTGACCACGGATACTTCCCTGATGGGGTGGGGGGGCACTTCCCGACAAAGACGGTCCAAGGCACTTGATCCCCTCTGGAGTCCAATATGCATATCAGTGTTCTAGGACAGAGGGTGGTGTTTCTAGCATTGCAAGCATTTCAATCTGTCCTCCCATCAGGGACAATTGCTATCCAGTCCGACAACATGTCGGTGGTCTGGTATATCAACAAATAAGGGGGAACCAAGTCCTACCTGTTATGTCGAGAGGCCATGAAAATTTGGCAATGGGCGATAGATTCCAACCACTTTCTGATGACAATGTACATTCCCGGGGATTCCAATGTGATTGCAGACAAACTGAGCAGATGCCTCCTCCTGCCTCATGAGTGGTCCCTCAATACAACCATAACAGCAAAGATCTTCAGCCACTGGGGCCACCCTTGCTGCGACCTATTCGCCTCACCAGCAAATCACAAATGCAACAGCTACTTTGCCCTTATCCCCCCACAGAGGGAGTCCCCCAGGGATGCTCTAATACATAATTGGCCCAGGGGACTTCTTTATGCTTTCCCTCTCCTTCCCCTGATCCCACAGTTTCTAAAGAAGGCCCTTCAGTTGAGAAGCATAGTAATTCTCATTGCACCCTACTGGCCCTGCCAACTTTGGTTTTCCTTCCTTTGGCCTCACCTAGTACACCAACCATGGATTCTGGATCCAACTCGAATTACTGTCGCACCCGCAGGGGTTGATATATTCAAACATATCCAGTCTCAAGCTGACAGCTTGGTTTCTCCACTTCCAGTAATCGCCAGACAGAAAGATCTATCCTCCCCTGTTTGTAACATTATTCTGGCTTCACAAAAACCATCCACCAGGAAACTCTATCGCAACAAGTGGAGGAGATTTACCATTTGGTATCGACAGAAAGGTCCATTTGTCAAATCTTCTCCATTCAGGAATGGCAGCCTCCACTATTCGAGTACACCTGGCTGCTATTTCAAATTTCCACAATGGTTTTCAACATTCATCCTTGATTTTCCACCATCTCTGCAAAACCTTTTTGAAAGGTGTCTTGCACATTAGACCTCCGTTCAAAAAAACAATCGAACATTGGAATTTGACACTAGTTCTGCAATCATTGACTTGATCCCTTTTTGAACCCGCTACCACTTGCAACATACAATTTTTATCCTGGAAATCCCTATTCTTGGTAGCTATTACCTCAGCAAGACGAATTTCTGAACTGCAAGCCTTATGCATAAAACGTCCCTACATGGTCTTTCATAATGACAGAGTATCACTCCAGAATAATCCCTCCTTTTTGCCCAAAGTTATTCAGAATTGACCATTAATCAAACAATCAACCTGCCATTCTTTTTCTCCAATTTTTCTAATAAAGGAGAATACTGCCTGCATTTATTGGATGTCCATAGACAATTACGATTCTATTTAGACAGAACTAAATCACTACGAAAATCTGACCAGTTATTTGTATCCTCTGCAGGACCAAATTTTGGAAAATCTGTTTCTAAGGTGACTCTTTCTAAATGGTTGAGGAATTGTATATGCTTCACATGCCAACAAAACAAAATTCCTCTACCAACTAAAGTCAAGGAACATTCAACCAGATCAGTGGCGACATCTGTTGCCTTTCATTCTAGGGCCTCCATGGATAACATCTGTGCAGCAGCTACATGGCCTACTCCTCATACCTTTATCACTCATTACAAATTGTACTTGGTCTCCAGGGGGAGAGTATCCTTTGGTTCAGTGGTGCTCAGGAACATCCCTCCATAGGGCCACCCAGGACATAAAGCAGCTAGGGACTCTGTCCCATCAGTAATGAATGAATGAAGATTAACAACATTAGATAAAGAAGTTATGATCTTACCATAACGTTCCATCTGTGTTGTTGATCTTCATTCATTCATTACATCCCACCCTCCTTCCCCTCCACAGGCTCCTGGAGCTTTGGATTTGGTCCAAATCCTATTTTTAGGAAATTTGCTCAAAAAAAGCCTCTGCTTTCTATCTCTTATGGGCAAACTCGACCTGAGGTAACAGGGAGAGGGGCACTATGGTTAAGCTTAGCTTGAGAGTTTTTTTTGGCTGGTGCAAGCTTGTTATAAAGGCCGACTCGGTTCCCAGGATGGAACTGACACCCATCATTAATGAATAAATGAAGATCAACAACACAGATGGAATGTTATGGTAAGAACATGAATGTGAAGTTGTTCTATCTCGCCATTCAGATGGGTTCGGAGCCGATCTTCGGCTCCGAGTCGGCCTACTACAAAGCTCGAGGTCTTCAGACAGCTAGAGGCCAAGTCCGTATCCCATGATGCACCTTGAGTTACCTCAGATCTAGTTTGTCGCTGCAATTGATCGGAGGTTTCCTAGCACAGCTCGGGCCAGTATAGCTTTTTTCTTATAAAAACTTTCTAAAATTGTTAATTCCATTTATAGTTAGTGATAGTTTTTCATAGATTTTCATAGTTATATCTTTGATAGCTTATTAGTACTATATTTCTCTCCTTTTTGGTCTTTGTTTTTTATAGGCCTTTAATAATCCCTTCCCTTTTTGGTGTGCCTTTATAATATTATCATAGTTATATAGCTTTGTAGTTTAAATAGGATTGTTAAACTTTAGACAGTGTGTGAGAGCTTTGAATATTTATAGTTCCACACAGTTTTTTCTTATACAGCCCATTTGTTTTCAGGGCTTATTACTGTAGCTTAACTTTCTAAATGTGTGTGTGTGTGTGTGTGTGTGTGTGTGTGTGTGTGTGTGTGTGTGTGTGTGTGTGTGTGTGTGTGTGTGTGTGTGTGTGTATTTATTCTCTTAAAACTACAATCTGTTATTGTACAGTAGATTTTTTGATACTGTAGTCTTTAATATGGCTGACAAGGAGAAAGACAAGCATCCTAAGTCTGGCTTTAAGAAATGTCCAAAATGTGGACAAAAAATGTCTGTGACAGATAGTCACGTTAATTGTGTGTATTGTCATGGAGCCTTACACTTGCAAGAAAGCCGCTTCATTTGCCAGTCTTTTTCCTCTAGAGTCCTTCATGAGAGAAAAAGGAAACTTCTAGACAGAGGACTTCTAAAATCTTCATTCCAGGAAACTTTGAGTGACCAGAATAAATCTAGCCAGTCTTCAAAGTCTTCTAAGATGACTTCTCATGTGACAAAACCAAAAAAAAACATCAACGTTGTCTCCACAGCCTTCTGAGCCGAGTGTCCTGTCTTTTCGGAGCCAGTCCCTAGTCCTGGAACCAGTATCCGAAATATTAAAATCATCCATTCTTCAGTCAGTGCCTCCATCCATACATTCATCTCGGTCTTCGATCAGCCTATCCATTTTGGATGTGGATCGTGTGGTGCAGAAGTTGCTACAGGCACCAGTGTTTGCTAAATTTTTATCGGCTCTGAGTCTGACCGAAGTGGTTTCATTGCCTAAAACTGTAATGCCATCAACTTCTTTTTCTCCTCCAAGCCATAACAGTCCTTCAGAGCCGGAGGAGTCGGACCTGATGATTGTTGAGCCTCTTCAGGGTACAGTAGCTGCAGGAGCTTCAGACAAAGTCACCTCCCAGCTTGCTACCCTCAGTTCCATAGTGAACTCGTCCATGTGTCCCATTTCATATGCAGCTGATGGAACGAGTAGGGCAGTGGGTACAGGAATTGCTCTCAAGAGACATTCCTAGATGCGCTTGTGTTCCTTCACAGAGCCCTTTTAGTCACCCTTTGTCAACACCTCTTTTGATGGCTCGTCCCTTTTCGGGCCCAAAGTTAAGGAAACTTTGACCAGGTGTGAGCAGGAAGGAAAGACACTGTCTGCCATCGGAGTTTGTTTTCCACCCCAACCAGACCCTACCCCAAGGGTCAAAAGGGAGGAAAGATGTGGTTCCAAAAAGCTCAAGGAGCTTTTCTGGACACATGTGGTGAACCCCCCCCCCTCCAGGGGCAGAGGTGGGGGCAATAATGGAAGACGCCACCCTCGCGGCAGAGGGGGTCCACAAAACCAGGGTGACAGAGACCAGTTCTTTGGGAAGCCCTACCAGCACTTCTGAAAGGAGGCCTGACTATCCTGCTCTGGAGGCAGTGGGGGTCGCTTATCTTTGTATCCAGACACCTGGCTCAAAATAACAAACAACAACTGGGTACAAAGTATAGTTTCCAGAGGATATTTTGCCATTCCCCCCCACTGACATAAAAAATCTGGACGTTCCACCCAGTTACAGGGAACAAGCAACAGTAGAGGTCCAAACGTTGCTAAGAAAAAGAGTCATGCAACCAGTCCCAGCAGACCAGACAGGATCTGGAACTTACTCAAGATTCTTTTTAGTTCCAAAAAAGACAGGGGACTGGAGACCTATTTTAGACCTCAGCAGACTAAACAGATCTGTCAAGAAAGAGAAGTTCTGGATGGTCACGCTTCAGTCGATACTTGCCTTCTTAGGGAAAGGCAATTGGATGTGCTCGATAGAGCTACAGGATGCGTACTACCATATAAAAATGGCCAGACTATCCAGGGATCATCTGCGCTTCCGGCTGGGAGCCAATCATTACCAGTTTCAAGCCCTGCCCTTTGGTCTCACTACAGCCCCCAGAGTGGTCAACAAATGTATGGCAGTGGTCACAGCTCACCTGAGGCTTTCTGGATTCTAGGTGTTTCCGTACTTAGACGATTGGCTCCTCACAGCCACCACCAAGCATCAGCTAATACAAGCCAGGGACACCACTCTTGCTCTCTGTAATCATCTAGGCATTACCATAAATTCAGAAAAATCTGCCTTGTTGCCAACGCAACATATCGTTTTTATTGGAGCAGAATTGGACACCACCACCACCACTTTAAAACTTCCAGCAGAAAGAGTTTTACTACTTCATCAGCAGGTCCAGAACATCATATCCAAAGACAAGGCTCCAGCATCAGAAGTGCTAAAGTTGTTAGGCATGATGGCAGCTGCAATAATGGCGACACTGTTGGGTTGCATGCACATGCAAATTCTACAATGGCTGCTGTTCACTCAATGGTCTTATCAAGAGCTCCCAATGTCTCATCTCATAATTGTCACAAACACATGCAGAAAGGATCTTCGGTGGTGGTTGACCTCTCTTCATGTAATGATAGGTCGTCCTTTTATCCTACCCTCACCACCGGCCACAGTGACCATGGACACTTCCCTGATAGGATGGGGGGCATTTTCAGGGAAGAACAGCCCAAGGCATATTGACCAAACAAGAGACACATCTGCATATCAATGTCCTGGAGATGAGAGTGGTACTTTTGGCGTTGCAGTATTTTCAGAACTCTCTTCCTCTGGGGACAATTGCGATTCAGACGGACATGTCAGTGGTCTGGTACTTGAACAAACAAGGAGGAATCAGGTCCTACCCCCTTTGTCGCGAGGCTCTAAGAGTATGGCAGTGGGCTAAATCCACCCATCGCTTTCTGATAGCAATGCACAACCTGGAGAAATCCAACGAGATTGCATACAAACCGAGCAGAGCAATTTTGTTGCCTCACATGTGGTCCCTCAAAAAAGAGATAGCGGAGAGAATATTCCACAGGTGGGGCCAGCCTTGTGACCTTTTTGCTTCCCACATTAACACAAAATGCAGAAGCTACTTTGCTCTGATTCCCCCTCCAGGAGAAGCCCCAAGGGAAGCACTCATACACGACTGGCCTCCGGGTCTCTTCTATGCATTCCCACCAATTCCCTTGATACCCAAAGTATTATAGAAAGCAAAAGCCCCTGGAAGGACCATCGTTCTAATAGCCCGTCATTGGCCTTGTCAGATTTGGTTCCCCTTCCTTCGACTTCATCTGTAGGAAGAGCCTTGGATTCTGGACCCAGTTCCAGACCTTTTGATGCATTCACTGGGGGCTCAGTCCCTGAAATTGACAGCTTGGCTGCTCCAATTCCCAACATAGCCAGGTTCCATAACCTCTCAAACGAAATGCAGCATGTTTTGATATCTTCTCATAAGTCCTCTACTAGAAAGCTATACCTTAGCAAATGGAGAAGATTTTCTATATGGGCTTCTCAAAATAACAGTCATCCCTACCAAGCCCCCATTTCTTCCATATTAGAATTTTTGACTATGCTTTTCAATAAAGGAGCTGCGGCAGCTACAGTTCAGTTACAACTTGCCGCCATCTCTAATTTCCACCTTGGCTTTGAAGGATTGAACATAATGTCACACAAGCTATCCAAAGCTTTTCTCATAGGGACCTTTCATCTCAGACCACCTGTGAAATCCCCTTATACCCCATGGAACCTAAATTTTATGCTTTCACGTATTAGTCTCTCACCTTTCGAACCAGCTTACTCATGTGATTTGAAATATTTGTCTTGGAAGACTATCTTTTTAGTAGCCGTCATGTTTGCCTGTAGAGTATCAGAGCTACAAGCCTTGTCCATAAAGCCTCCTTATTTGATTTTCCATACTGACAGAGTGTCCCTGCAAACAAATCCTTCATTTTTACCAAAAGTTTGTACTGAAGCTAACCTTAACCAGATCATAGATTTACCAGTGTTCTTCCCCAAACACACCAACAACTTAGAGTATATGCTGCACAAACTTGATGTTCATAGACAGCTCAGATTTTACCTGGATAGAACAAAAGAGTTCAGAAAATCAGAACAACTTTTCGTTTCCTTTTCAGATTCCAGGAAAGGTATGCCAGTGGCAAAAATAACGCTATCTAGATGGTTATCTGACTGTATCACCTCCACTTATTCACAACACAAAGTTAAGGCTCATTCTACCAGAGCAGTGTCCACATCTTCTGCCTTTTCTGCTACGCTTCCTATAGACATTTGTGCAGCAGCCAGTTGGTCAAAACCTCATACCTTTATTACTCATTACAGAGTTGACAAGGCCTGTAGGGACAGGGCCTTCTTTGGTTCTACTGTCCTGAAGAACATACTCCCGTGAGCCACCCGAGAAAGATGGTGCTTGGGATGCTAACCATCTGTAAGAATGAATGGAGAGGTAGAACAACTTCACATAAAGAAGTTATGTACTCACCATAAAGTTCCATGTGAGTTGTTCATCTCGCCTTCATTCTTACTTCCCACTGTCCTTCCCCCTCCAGGGTTTTTCGAGGACCGAGATACAAGTTATATCCTGGTTGCTCAGTCTTTCTATGGGTTTTCTCATGAAGAGTGATAGAATGGCACATGGTATTATTAGACGCAGCAAACAAGATCTGAGGTAACTCAAGGTGCATCATGAGATAGGGACTTGGCCTCAAGCTGTGTGAAGACCTCGAGATTTGTAGTAGGCCGACTCAGAGCCAAGGATCGGCTCCGAATACATCTGTAAGAATGAAGGTGAGATCAACAACTCACATGGAACTTTATGGTGAGTACATAACTTTTTTCTTTTTCTGCAAATCTCAGGGATCTTTCCAAGATCTGCATGGAGACAACTCCTCCAGAAGCAGAGGAGGCAGTTCCAATAGTAGATGTCACCCTAGAGGCAGAGGAGGCCTGCAAAATCAAGGTTCCACCATTCCTTTCTGGACAGACCCCTCCAGTGCTCCTGAAGTGCTGCCCGACTGTCCACCTTTGGAGGTGGTCGAGAGACAATTGTCCTTGCACCCAAATGCCTGGGCAAATAGAACAGAAGATTCATGGGTGCTAAGAATAATATCCAGAGATTATTCCATTCCATTTGCCAACTCCCTATCTGCAAAAGGAAGTAGCTTCCCAATGTTCCACCCAGTCAAATGAAGGTAGCAGCACAAGAAATTCCACAGCTGCTAGACAAAAGGGTCATCCAAGAGATCCCACCTGACCAAATAGGATTTGGAGCCTACTCATGCTTCCTTTTATTGGCCAGAAAGACAAGGGACTTCAGACCATTTCTGGATCTGAGCAGATTGAATCAGAATCTGATAAAGTCAAAGTTCTGAATGACCACGGTGCAATCCATTCTTCCATTTCTTTGCCAGGATGACTGGATGTGCTCTGTAGATCTTCAGGTTGCATACTATTACACCAAAATAGGTAGGTGCTCCAGAAGATATTTGCACTTTCGGCTGGGAGCTGATCACTACCAATTTAGATCCCTCCCCTTTGGATTCACCACAGCTCCCAGGGTTTTGACCAAATGTATGAGAGTGGTGGCAGTTCACCTGAGACTCAGAGGATTTCCACAGCTACTTAGCTAGACAACTGGCTCCTCACTACCTCCTGAATGCATCTCCTTCAACAAGCCAGGTCCTATTTGCTCCAGATTTGTCCATCACTGGGCATGACAATCAGTTACGCCAAATCAAAGTTGACACCAGTTTAGAGCCTGGAGTTTATTGGTGCTCATCTGGACACAACAACGTAAACTGCATCCTTACAAACTCATCCCATAGACATGCTCAGATCTCAGGTTAATCAGATCCTTTCCCATCTATTTCCTCCAGCCAGGTTCATTCTTCAAAGCACTGGGATCTATGGCACCAGCAATGTTATTACCTTTCCTAACACAATACTATACTGTATGTGTGTTCTTCAATGGACTCTAGCGGTTCATTGGTCTATTCTTTGACAACCCCTATCCCTTCCAGCCAAGCTTACACAAATTTGCAAACACTACATCTGTTGGTGGATCCAGTCGGATGACTTTTATCTAGCACAGCCCTTTGTTTTACTGCCTCCACTGGCCACGAAGACTACAGAATTCTTCAAATTGGGGAGGGGCATTTCTTGAGAAGGATGGTCCAAGGCACGTGGTTCCCCCAAGAGACCAATTTGCATATCAATATACTGCAGGTGAGAGCAGTCCTTTTTAGCACTGCAGGCATTCCAAGATGCTCTTCTTTTAGGGTCTATTGCAATTCAGACTGGCAACATGTCTGTTGTCTGGTGAATCAACAAACAAGGAGGAACCCGATCTTACCCTCTTTGCAGAGAGGCTATGAGAGCATTGCAATGGATGATCTCCACAGGCATCTTTTTGTTGCATTACACATTCTGGGGAAAACCAACGTGTTATCAGATAAATTAAGCAGTTCCATTCTGATGCCTCACGGGTGGTCTCTGAATCAATCTGTGGAGAAAGGGATTTTCCATCAATGGGGCCAACCTTGCTGCAACCTCTTTGTGCCCTCCACAGCAATAACAAATTCAGCAAGTATTTTGCCCTGATCCCCCCTCAGGGGGAGTCACTGAGAGATGCTCTAGTCTAAGTTTGGCCATCCGGTCTCCTTTATGTGTATCCTCCACTTCCCTTGATTCCCAAATTTCTACAAAAAGCAACCTGGTTGAAGAGCTTAGTCGTCATCATTGTTCACTACTGGCCTCGAGAGGTGTGGGTCCCCTTCCTTTGGACTCATCTTCATTATCCTCCATAGAGACTAGACCCAACTCCAGATCTCCTCTCACACCCCCCTGGGATGAGTCATCCCAATATCCAGGCCCTCAAACTGACCACATGGTTTCTCCACTTCCAGTAATTGTTAGACAGCCCAGGCTTTCTTCCATAGTATACACCATTATATTATCCTCACAAAAAGATTCCACCAAGAAGGTTTTCAAGAGCAAGTGGAAAAGATTATCTCACTGAGCATTGAAAAATGATATTGAGCCTTTTCTCTACCCTGATTTCTGCTGTTCTTATATTTTTGGCTCTCCTTTTTAAAAAAGGAGATAGTTTTTCTACGATTAAACTGTAATTGGCAGCCACTTCAAACTTTCATACAGGAGACAGAAATTATTCTTTGGCCTCTTCCAAATTATGTAAAGCATTTCTAACTGGAATTTTTCTCCTTGGGCCACCAATAAAGGATCCTTCACCTTCCTGGGATCTGACTGCCATGCTGCAAGGGCTGACACAAAAACCCTTTTGAACCATCAGCGAAGAATGATATAAGATTTTTTACATGGAAAACAGCCATCTTAGTAGCTATCACCTCTGCAAAATGAATTTCTGAACTCCAGGCTATCTCATCAAGGACTCCCTACATTATTTTCCTATAAAGATGGGGTTACATTGTGAACAAACCCTTCTTTTTTACCTAAAGTGGCCTCTGAGTCTAACATTAACCAATTCATTCATTTACTGGTTTTCTTTCCAAATTTTCTAACAAAGGAGAATACATGCTACATCTCCTAGATGTCTACAGACAAGTACGTTTTTTTTAGCTACACAGAACAAAACAAATCAGAAAATCAGATCAGCTATTTGTTTCCTATCACCAAAAACAGTGGGTTTTCCAGTTTCTAAAGTTATATTAGCTAAGTGGATTACAGATTGCATTTCTTGCATCTATTCTCAACAAGGTGTCTCCCTACTAAGACCACCTAAAGCCCACTCAATGAGTTGCATGGCCACTTCATCTGCTTTCTGGTCAAGAACCTCTACTGATGATATTTGCACAGCAGCCACTTGGTCCAATGCTTATACCTTTGTGACTCATTACAAACTGGATCTAATATCCAGAAGTAAAGCTGCCTTTGGCTCAGCAGTTCTCCAGAATATCCTTCCATGAGAGCCACCCAAGATTGACGTAGCTCGGGGACTCTGTCCTATTCATTGAGAAAGAATGAAAAGGACAACTCCAGATTTAAAAGTTATGTACTCACCATAACTAGGTGTATGTGTTGTTGATTTTCATTCCTTCTCAACATCCCCCCATCCATCCCCCTTCCTAAAATCTTCTGGAGGAGCCTGTTGGACTATCTACTGGAACTTATAGTTATGGGTTTGAGTCCTATTCTTTCAGCTATCCCTTCCTATGTCTAATTTATGGGGATTTTATGGCATAAAACTCAGTCTGTGGTATTGAAGCTGAACCAGGGCATTTTGGGTTGAGGGAGGAGTTCAAGAGATGGATCCAAAGTCTGTAGTATGCAGCTGAGTTGGATACAAGGATCAGATCTGTAACCCATTCGTTGAGGAAGAAAAGTCATGGAGCATGTTTAATATAGTACTGTTCAACAGAATTAATATTTTGCTTCAGGGATTGATTGCTGAAAGGACAAATTGATGTTTAATATTTGTTGGTTAACTGTATCAGAATCAATGTTTTTGAACTTGTGATTTTTTTTTTTAAGTTATGCACTCAGAACTGAGTTATAAGCCCATACAGCATAACATGAATGATGGTTGCCAATGAAGTCAGCAATTAAGCTGGGAAAAGAGATGATGGTGGGTATAAAACCAGTATCCAGAAAAAGGATATATTTCCCCTGGTTTCTGTATTTTCCTGTTGGGGAAGATGGGTAAAAATGTCTTGTATGGGCAAATGCTCACTTACAAGGTATTGTGAGGGGAGTCTTTGTGGCCTCTGACAATTTAATTCATCCACCTCAGTGATTTCAGCACTTGAATTGTCAGCTGGCCAGTAAATAGCATTTTCTGTTAACCCCATATGTTGATTTGCTGGAATATGCATTAGTAGGGTTTGAACTAGAATATAGGTTGGTTCATAGGTTGTGGTACTAGGCTATCAGCCCTAGGGCCTATACAAGCCTAGCCATAACAATTCCCTGGCTATTTCTTCCCACACTATTTACTTCCCTGGACCCCTGTTTAGCAGGGCGACGGACGTGATCCCCGGGCTGAATTTCCTTTCTCCCATCCAATCGTCAAGGTTCCTTTTGAAGAGGGCCAAAGAGGCACTCTGCTTGACATGTATGGGCAAACTATTCCAGAGTCTGGGGAGTCTCTGGGTCAGGAACTTATCCCTCCAGCATGTTTTGTTTATTGTGATGACAAGGTTTAGATCCCTGTAAAGTGATCTCATTGATGAGATAATGTTAGAATGAGCTTATTTTAATATTCCCAGGTCTAATGTGGCCATTGAATATCATAGTGAGAAGAAGGCAGAATTCATAGCCTACACATGAACACTAAGTAGCTATGAGGGTGACTAGATGGGGATAATGACTGATGGAGTTAGGTTGGTGTCACAGTTTATATGAAAGATGTCAAGGTGTGTAAGTGTTTTCAACAAGGAATAAAAGTAATATGGGAGGGATACAAAAAAAGTAGTATAGGAAGTATACAAACCCTTATATCACCTGCTGGATGACCAGCTGACTCACAGACAGGAACCAGGAAGTTAGAACTGAGGAGATGTCCTTCATGGATGCATCTGCAGTCATAACAGCTGGGTTGTCCTGTCGTCAGGCAGCCCGTCAGTCGGCCGGATTCCAAAGTCCGGGTCCGGCTTCGGCTGATGTCGCTCTTCATCCGACGTCATCTCTGTTGGACTTCGGGTATAAAGGCATCAGCCGACGCCATTTTCCTCAGTCTTTCTTGCCGCGTGGCGCCCGAAGCAGAAGCTGTTCGCAAGTGCCGGTCGGTCGGATCCAGAGATTTCTTCTACCGAATACTACTTCGAAGACTTCTAAAGCTAAGTACCCCGTTGGGGACTCTTTCTTGCCTCAGCCGATGTCAGAAAAAGTTAATAATTGTTTAACCTGTGGGAAACAAATACCTCATAAAGATTTCCATTCTTACTGTCTGCCTTGTTTAGGCCCAGCCCACGACGTAGCAGCCTGTTCGGCCTGTGCTTCCTTCAACCGACGAACGCTTAGGCGTCGGTCGGAGTTTGCAGAACAGTTTTTCGGTTCTGACTTTGCTTACATTATGTCGTCGGAACCTCCGACTACACTTTCTGCCAAAAAACGCAAAGAAAAAGACCGACACTCGCGGTCCGCGGTTTCGGCTGAAACCACGCTTAAGCAAACCGCGAGTGTCTCGGTTTCGGCCGAAACCGAGAAAACTGATCTAGGTACAGCCGAATCTAACTCTGCAGTTGAGGCCCCTGCTACAATTCTTGAATCGGCCTCTGAAACTTTACCCACTGACTTATCAGACACCATTCCCCTGGATGTCTCTACCCCAGCACGTGGTGCTGCTAGGCCTCCAGCAGCCATGTCCATTAAGGCCTTCGCCAGGGCTAAAGCAGCCAAGTCTACCAAATCAGTGCCTGTTAAACCACCCTCAACCAGGCCCTCTTCTAGTTCTCAAATGCTCACCTTGGCAGAAGATTTGATTTCTTTAATTAGAGGATCTCAACCTCACCCAGACAGGGCCTCTCAGCGCCCAGATAAGAGACCTAGGGCAGAGCCCCCTGAGCCAGTGTCCTCTGATGATTCTGCAGATGAATCAGACATTACTGACCAGCCAGAGGCTCCTTTCTCTAATTTTGAGGATTCGGATGCTGAAGAATCCATTCCAGCTGCTTCCCCTCCAGAAGAATTCTCCTTTGGGGAAACCTTGCATGCCATGCGAGAGCAGTTCCAATGGCAGCAACAAGAATTCTCTGATTCCCGAAAAAGACTTAGAACCTTTCTGCACCTTCCACAGCACAGGCCCTTAGCTATACCTCCTGTTCTTTCTGTGGTAGATGACGCTTTTAATGATGTCTGCTCTGCTCCAGACTCATTACCCCCAGCCCTGCCAAACCAGACAGATTTTACAGGGTGCCTGACACTCATCACCACCTTTACAAGGCCCCCTTGCAGACCCAGAAACTATATCCCAGGGTCCCAAGGCAGTTGCCGCTACCATAGCTAAAACCCTACTCCTTCTGAAAGGGAAGCAAGGGCATTAGACAGATGGGGTAAAAAGTATACACTTCAGCTACTCTCTCAGCTAGAGCTTTAAACTGCCAGTTTCACATGATACAATACCAAGAGTTTATGCTTGATCAGTTAACTAAAAATTAACCACTGACGAAGCTCTTGACAAGAAATATGTATTAGAAATGGTAAATAACATACAACAGGTTAGTAACCATTCCTTAAAATGTGGCTATGATGCACTGGAGGCTTCATTTAGATCAGCCATGACTGGCACAGTGATAAGAAGGCATGCATGGCTAAAGGAGCAAGCTCTACCAGATCATGTTAAAGCTAAATTGTTAGATGCTCCTATGGATAAGACAAGTTTGTTTGGTGCACCTGCCCAGCAGGTTATGAAGAAAATGGAAGAAAAGGCAAAATCAGTTCAAACTGTTAAAGATTTCCTGCAGGTTCAACCCCAAGGTTTAGCAGGAACTGGCCTGCCAAGAATTGGTCCTTTCCTGACTCCACAAGATTTCAAAGGGGCAGGAATAGACGTTCCAGAGGCAGAAACCAAACCAGAGGAAGTGCCTACAGAGGACGGCAGTGGCAAGGTAACAACAGAGGCACAGACACAGCCACTGCCACTACTTCAACACAACCACAGTGACTTACTCCTAAAACCACCTACCAGGGAGCAAATAGCAGCTCCACTAGGCGGAAGGTTAACTTTATTTGCAAAGAATTGGCACCACATAACAAAAGACAAGTGGATTCTGCAAATTATACATCAAGGTTACCGATTCCACTTCCACACTATACCAGTCAAAAGAGGAATGCCAAATCTACCTCCAAATCAAAAAACAGAAGCTTTACAACAGATAATGGAGTTAGCAAACATGAGAGCTGTGGAAAAGTGCCTGCAGCAGAGCAAGGAAAGGGTTCTACTCTAGACTGTTCCTAGTTCCAAGAAAGGAAAAAGTTGGAGACCAATTCTCGACCTGTCCACCTTGAATACATACATCATTGTCCCAAAATTCAAAATGCTGACCCTACAGCAACTTCTTCCCATGCTGGGCAAGGAGTGTTGGCTGGTAACTCTAGATCTCAAGGAGGCATACCTGCACGTCCCTATTCGACCAATCTGCAGAAGATACCTCAGATTTCTTGCAGGATCAGAGCACTATCAATTCTCAGCATTGCCTTTTGGCTTATCTACTGCCCAGAGTATTCACAAAATGCCTGGCATCAGTAATCGCATACTGCAGACTACAGGAATTCATATTTACCCATACCTGGACGACTGCCTGCTACAAGGGGACAACAAAAGCAAGTTGACAACAGATTTGCAAAGGGTCATTTACTTGCTACAAGCACTGGGATACACAGTCAATCTACAAAAGTCAAGACTGATACCATCCCAAACAAGGACATTCTTGGGGCGGAATTGGACACAGTGAGACAAATGGCATTCCTAACTACAGAAAAACAAAAGAACTCCCTCTTTACTTCTTGTCACTAACAAAGCTGAACAAATTAACAGCAAGAAAAGTTCTGCAGGCCTTGGGCTTCATGGCATCATGCATAATTTTGGTTCCATTTGCCAGACTACATATGAGAAAACTACAGTGGTACCTCACGAATTTATGGTCCCAACACAGGCACAGCCTCGAAACAGAAATCCCACTAATTCCATGCTTAAAACAGGAGTTCCTATGGTGGGCCCAGGCATGCCGGTCCAACCCAGGCCTTCCCTTTCACAGATGTCAAGCAAGCCAGAGCATTACAACAGATGCTTCAGACCTAGGATGGGGGCCCACATGCTGGACAAATGCGTGCAAGGATTGTGGACTCAGGATCAACTTCACCTGCACATCAACCTAAAAAGAAATGCTGGCTGTAAAACTGGCTATCCAAAAGTTCAGACCATTTCTCAAAGAGGGCCAGCTGTTGATAAGGACAGACAATACCACAGTCATGTGGTACATCAACAAACAGGGAGGCACTCATTCATACCCCCTATGCAGAATGACTTTGGAACTGTGGACCCTGGCACTCAGCTACAACATCCAGCTGCAAGCAAGATTTGTACCAGGAAAAGAAAATACTCTAGCGGACATTTTAAGCAGGACCACATCAGATGCTCACGAATGGCACCTGCACCCGGACATCTTCAAGATCATTACAAAGAAGTGGGGAATGCCTCAGATAGATCTATTTGCATCTCCTCACAATCACCAACTCAAAAAATTCTGCACAAGGACATTTCATCCACTAGCATGGAAAGTGGATTCGCTCTCCTTCAGCTGGAAGGGCCTAACAGTTTATGCATTCCCACCTCTACCCTTGATACACAAAGTACTCCTAAAAATCAAGGAAGAACATCCAAGGATAATCCTGATAGCTCCAAACTGGCCAAGACAACACTGGTATCCACTACTAAGGAGCTTGTCTCGGAACAATATGTGGCCAATACCCTGATGCCTTTGATGCTAACTCAGAACAACTACAGCACCATACATCCAAACCTGAAAACCTTACAACTCACTGCATGGAACATCACATAGCAGCAGCTAATCAAGAACTTTCCCAAAGAGTTAAAGACATTATTCTTGAAGCATGCAGACCTTCAACAAGAAGGAACTACGCTGGAAAATGGAAAAGGTTTGTCAGTTGGAGTTCTGAAAGAGGAAAAGATGTGTCAAACATAGATATGCCTAACATCCTGGAGTATCTGGCCGAACTTCTCCATTCAGGCCTCTCCTACTCCTCCATCAAGATACATGCATCAGCTATTTCAGCAGAATACAGCTTTGATCCACCTGTTTTTTCACACCCTCTGCTCAGACAATTTCTCAGAGGAATCAAGAATGTAAAACCTCCAAGAAAACCACCATTACCAGCTTGGGACTTAAACTTCGTACTAGAAAAGTTGACACTATCACCCTTCGAGCCAGCAGCAACAGCAGACTTACAACACCTGTCATGGAAAACTGCTTTCCTACTGGCAATTACCTCAGCAAGGAGGGTTTCAGAACTACAGGCCTTAATGGCAGTGCAACCCTTCCTAATCTTCCACCAAGATAGAGTATCCATGAGGACTAATCCAACATTTATGCCTAAGGTGGTATCCAGAGTGTCTTTAAACCAGGCAATCCACCTACCTACCTTCTTTCCCAACCCACAAAACAGAGGGAAAGAATACTGCATACCTTGGATGTACATAGACAGCTACGCTACTACTTGGACAGAACAAAACAAATCAGAAAATCAGATCAGCTATTTGTTTCCTATCACCAAAAACAGTGTGTTTTCCAGTTTCTAAAGTTATATTAGCTAAGTGGATTACAGATTTCATTTCTTGCATCTATTCTCAACAAGGTGTCTCCCTACTAAGACCACCTAAAGCCCACTCAATGAGTTGCATGGCCACTTCATCTGCTTTCTGGTCAAGAACCTCTACTGATGATATTTGCACAGCAGCCACTTGGTCCAATGCTTATACCTTTGTGACTCATTACAAACTGGATCTAATATCCAGAAGTAAAGCTGCCTTTGGCTCAGCAGTTCTCCAGAATATCCTTCCATGAGAGCCACCCAAGATTGACGTAGCTCGGGGACTCTGTCCTATTCATTGAGAAAGAATGAAAAGGACAACTCCAGATTTAAAAGTTATGTACTCACCATAACTAGGTGTATGTGTTGTTGATTTTCATTCCTTCTCAACATCCCCCCATCCATCCCCCTTCCTAAAATCTTCTGGAGGAGCCTGTTGGACTATCTACTGGAACTTATAGTTATGGGTTTGAGTCCTATTCTTTCAGCTATCCCTTCCTATGTCTAATTTATGGGGATTTTATGGCATAAAACTCAGTCTGTGGTATTGAAGCTGAACCAGGGCATTTTGGGTTGAGGGAGGAGTTCAAGAGATGGATCCAAAGTCTGTAGTATGCAGCTGAGTTGGATACAAGGATCAGATCTGTAACCCATTCGTTGAGGAAGAAAAGTCATGGAGCATGTTTAATATAGTACTGTTCAACAGAATTAATATTTTGCTTCAGGGATTGATTGCTGAAAGGACAAATTGATGTTTAATATTTGTTGGTTAACTGTATCAGAATCAATGTTTTTGAACTTGTGATTTTTTTTTTAAGTTATGCACTCAGAACTGAGTTATAAGCCCATACAGCATAACATGAATGATGGTTGCCAATGAAGTCAGCAATTAAGCTGGGAAAAGAGATGATGGTGGGTATAAAACCAGTATCCAGAAAAAGGATATATTTCCCCTGGTTTCTGTATTTTCCTGTTGGGGAAGATGGGTAAAAATGTCTTGTATGGGCAAATGTTCACTTACAAGGTATTGTGAGGGGAGTCTTTGTGGCCTCTGACAATTTAATTCATCCTCCTCAGTGATTTCAGCACTTGAATTGTCAGCTGGCCAGTAAATAGCATTTTCTGTTAACCCCATATGTTGATTTGCTGGAATATGCATTAGTAGGGTTTGAACTAGAATATAGGTTGGTTCATAGGTTGTGGTACTAGGCTATCAGCCCTAGGGCCTATACAAGCCTAGCCATAACAATTCCCTGGCTATTTCTTCCCACACTATTTACTTCCCTGGACCCCTGTTTAGCAGGGCGACGGACGTGATCCCCGGGCTGAATTTCCTTTCTCCCATCCAATCGTCAAGGTTCCTTTTGAAGAGGGCCAAAGAGGCACTCTGCTTGACATGTATGGGCAAACTATTCCAGAGTCTGGGGAGTCTCTGGGTCAGGAACTTATCCCTCCAGCATGTTTTGTTTATTGTGATGACAAGGTTTAGATCCCTGTAAAGTGATCTCATTGATGAGATAATGTTAGAATGAGCTTATTTTAATATTCCCAGGTCTAATGTGGCCATTGAATATCATAGTGAGAAGAAGGCAGAATTCATAGCCTACACATGAACACTAAGTAGCTATGAGGGTGACTAGATGGGGATAATGACTGATGGAGTTAGGTTGGTGTCACAGTTTATATGAAAGTTGTCAAGGTGTGTAAGTGTTTTCAACAAGGAATAAAAGTAATATGGGAGGGATACAAAAAAGTAGTATAGGAAGTATACAAACCCTTATATCACCTGCTGGATGACCAGCTGACTCACAGACAGGAACCAGGAAGTTAGAACTGAGGAGTTCTACAAAGAGGCCAGTCATAAGTGGGAGTCCCTCAGGGATCACTCCTTGGACCGCTCCTTTTTGGCATTTACTTCTCTGAAGTCAAGGCAAGTGTCAGTGGCCACTGGCTGATTAAATTTGCAGATGATTGCAAATTAGGAGCTGTCACTGAATCTCACAATGACACAAATGTGCTGACACAGACAAATAACTGGTGTCAGAGCCATGGACTAAAACTAAATGCCAAGAAATGCATAATAGTGTTCTTTGGGGAAGTCATCCACCCGTGGTAGCTGTCATACTGACAACACACCCTAAGAGTTGACCCAGTAGTCAGGGATTTGGGGACACGTATAAACAGCAATTTAGCCTTTGACCATCACACATCTACAGTAGTGAGGAAATCATTCTATGTTGTGCAACTTATAAACAAAGGTATGGCATTTAGGTCCAAGGATGTAATTGTTCCACTGTATTCGGCATTCATCAGACCTGTCATTGAGTAAAGTGCCCCCTTTGGTGTGTACACATCCAGCAACTGGAATGTCCACAGAGGTTCCTCATTAAAATAATACAGGGTGTAAGTAATATGTCTTTACACTCTGCTTATAACACTCAAAAGACTTCAAGTCACTGAGAATAAAATTGACAGATTTGACGTACTTGCTGACACCCACAAATACTACTGCAAACTTCTAAATGAGCTAAACTGGCCACTGACAGGTCCACTTATCTTGCCTAGACTTTACTATATAAAATTCTAAATGTTGGCTACTGCCACCCTCTGTAAATAAAACTCCAAATTAGGGAACAGTCCTGCTCCTTATGGAATTCCATGGAGAACTTAATACCACTTAACTGTCCCCATTTAAAACTATTATTGGTGAACTAGCTACTTTCAGGAACAAACTTCTAGCTGAAGCAAACATTAAGATATTCTTACCAAGTTTAAGAAGTCCCTTTCTTAGCACCTCTTTAAGGAAGTTACTTGTAAATGATTTAGGGATAATGGATGAACTCTTTAAAAGGCTTACATTTCTAGAATGCTTACAGTCTCTAAACTGTTTTAATTTGCCACTTAACTCTTCTTACTCCTTTGTCCTCTTGTTAGTCTCCAGGCCTATCTCTGTAATTTTTGTTTTTGTTTTTTTACTCACTTCCATTTAGTTTATTCCTCAAGGAAATTCAGTGTTAAACCTCTAATAAGCAATTCCATGCAACTAAAGTGTATTGCAACCTATGCAAACTGATAAAGTAGCAGGTTTATATTAGGTTTTATTAGAAATGTATAAGAGCGTTACAGCATTCTATTTTATTAAAAAAACAGCATTGTAACTGCATTTATTTTTCCTAAATGTTTTGCCACTATGTGAAGCCAACAATCAATATTTGAAATGTATAAATTATGATAATCGTCTCTGAGGCCATATCGACACCGAAAAGGGTCTCTGGACCAGCCTACCAACCTGGTTACCAAAAATAAATAAATAAATAAAAGTAAAAAGTACTAAATGGGCTAGCCACCCTATGGTGTAAACCTTGGCTCTGGATGATTGCCACTGTTGAAGTAACACCCGACCCCCTTGTGCAAAAATGCGAAAAAGGGGTGATGGATGGGCGGATTATGGATGGATGGTTTCTGTGTGTGACCTTTTTACCCATTGGTTTGGAAATTACAGTAAACTGGCATCCAATGACATGTCAGAGAACAAAACAAGAAATAATTGTTTATAACAAATTTGTGAAAAGCATCACAGAATGCTGTTCTCTACTGATTTGTATTAAAAATTGTGCCACACATTATTGAGTACTCCAGGTGTATAGATTTAATGAATTATTCACAGGACCGTATAAAATCTGGGTGTTATTGTGAAGAAAATTCTTTGCAATTATGTACATTTTTTCTGACAAATATGCCTTGTAAATATGTATATTTCTCCTCAAAGTGTGTTGAATCTGAATTATAAATAGTATATGTGTTTAAAATAATTAGAACTGTTGCTATGGGGCATGGAATGCTTATTGCAGCAGTAGCCTTAGAAATGGAACAGCTGTTCTATTTTCAGAGGGATATTTTAAGAGAACACATTTAGTCTGTAACGTTTTAGGCTATGTAATGAAATAGTGAAATCTATTTGGTGGGACAGTGAAGAACCAATACTTAAGTTAGTGTTGTGGAAATATGAACTGACATCTTTGAAGCTGGAGAAAAATACTGTGTTACCTGGCAAATTACTGAGTTTTGGACTAGAAGCTGATAAAGTACTCATTCAACAAACTTCCTTTTCTGTACACGTCATCTGATGTTACATCAGCTTTGTTTTATATGTTGTTAGTATATGTCACTTTGTCAATATTGTTTATGTTTACTGTTACATTGCTCTAAACGAGTCAACTTTGAAATATTCATGTTTTGGGCCGACTATTATGTATATATTGTATGGTGAAAGTGAATTAACATATTGCATCATTATTTAATAACATTCATTGACAACTTTGAAAATAAACTAATGCATTATTTCTGGTGGTCACTGGAAACCAGCCATATGGCTTTGTCCATAGTGCTATCACTAGGTAGTTTAAAAAAAAAACTAAATGATTCAGCAACATACTGAGAGAGGATTTCATGTGGCAGGTTATGAGAATAGTGGCTATAAGATGACAACATTTGATCATAGTGATTATAAGATGACAACATTTGATCATTTTTGTGTATTTTGTACTGTCTGGATTAGAGTTTTGACAGAATGCATAGGAATTGCTGCTGATGAGTTCTTGATTCCAAGTAGAAGGCAATGGAGATCTGCTGCCTTTGGTGCCAAGAGCAGTGCTCAGGAAGCCTAAAGGTAATTTATTGTGCAGCAGGGACCTTTGCGCCATAATCATTATTCTCTTGGATGGAGAGTGGGTGATCTAGATCACTGAGCGCCAGAAGTATAGCTTTTGCTAGTGGTGAAATTTGTCTTGCCTATCTGTTAAACTTAAACTTGCATGCAATAGTTAAGATGCTCAGATATTTTTATTGGTGCATGAGAAACAGCTGTAGAGTTGGAAACAATGTGACACACATTTTTTTCAGCAATATTAAAACATTCAAAAGTGATTCTCATAACATGTTCCTGTAATATCTATTTTATGTGATGTCACCAAGTCAGGACCGGTAATGCAGACTGTGCCACTCTGTTTGTTATACAGCATGTGCAGTGTCCTGTGAACTACTCAATCAAAATGTAGGTAGATTTAAAAATACTATGCTGTGTTACTGAGTTATTTATTGAGAAAAGTTAAAAATTCTAATAAATATGAGCACTACTGACTAAAAGAATGTCAGTCACATAGTTGACAAGGAAGTGGAGGACAAGGAAGCTTCCTTTCACCACCTTCTGGCAAGAAAAGCATTTAGCATTCGTGATGGAATTTAAAGTATTCCTAGATGACTGGCTTGGCAGCCTGCCAGTGGTTTTGGGGCTAAAATGAAAGGGAAGTACCAACAGATAATCTAAGACTACAGTTTGAATTGAAAAGCATAGAGATAAGGTGGCTAATGAAAGAGATTTTAAAAATAAGCATTCAAATAAGGATGGATTGCTAATAACTGAAAAGAATTTCACAGACCAGCCTATGAAATGATGCATCTGATGTTGTAAATTTTTATTCATTCCTTACTGATAGGACTTTGGTTCCATCCTCGGAACCGACACGGCCATTTCCAAGCTTGCGCCAGCCAAAAACTCTCAGCTAAGAACTACTCATAATGCCCCTCTCACAGTTACTCCAGATCTCGTTTGCCGCATTCCACGTCAGACGTGGCTAGCCATCTCTCTCAGAGCTAAGGGGAAATTTGTGATTTTTTTTTTTGTGTAGTTTCACTTCAAACATTCTCATTTTTTAGTCAGTTTAGCCTTTTCTTACTATGTCCTATAACCTGCTTCTATTTCCTACCCTCTACCTTTGGTAGTTAAATCTCTACCATCGTTGGTACTGTCCCTCTCTCCTGCCTTTGGTAGGCCTTTCTTTACCACTTGTGGTATTTTTAAATACCATTGTTGGTATTTCTCTCCTTCTTTCCCTTGTTGTTTTTTTCCTTTAGAATAGCCCTTTGTTGCCTGTACTATGTCAGACAAAGTTAAGTCGGTGTTTAAACAGTGTGATAAGTGTGGGTGTAAGATGCCCAACTCGGATGGCCACACTCTATGCGTTTACTGTTTGGGCATGGACCATATAAATGCTGATTGTGACATTTGTTCTAGTTTTAGCAATTACACTCTAGCAGAGTGTAAAAACAAACTAATTCTGAAAGGTTTAATCAAATCGCCTTTTTCGGAGGCTCTGTCTGGGTCGGAGGTCTCACCGCCTCCTAAGACCAAGAAACACAAGGAAAAATGGAGTCACTTTGTTCCTGCATCTCTGTCAGTTACATAACCGAGTCAGCTCCGTGCTTCTCCGGTGCACTCGACACAGACCTCTTTGGCACCAGGCCCTGTGTCTTCTCCCTCGGTGCCATCTCTGATGTTGACTCCTGTTTCAGTTCCAGCCTCGGCACCACCGGCTTCGGGGCCGTCCTTGGTTCTGACACTGGCTTTCACGACCATACCTGCTTCAGCACCATCCCTGGGCACTGTGCCAACAGCTTCTTCAGCTCCACAGACTATGACCTTGGTGCCTAAAGTCGAATATCTCCCAAGAACCAGATACTCTCCAATATACAACCCTTTTCTGGGGCATCGGTTTAGCCCCTTTCCTTGAAAGACCTGATTCTCCTTCAGCAGTCTCCTTTAGATCCACCAGGAGTCTTTCTGAACTAGATGTAGTGCAGGTTGTGGACCAGCTTCTGGTAGCGAGGGGATTGCCCACTCCAGCTAGACCTTCCATACCCTTTGGCTCGGAATCCTTCACAGCATATTCTCCTGTTTATCCTCCTCCGGCCTCTACCCAGGCCCCAGAGATCTCGGTACTGATGTCCACCCCAGTGCATACTGTCTTGGCCCCGAATGCAGATTTTTCCCTTTCGGCACTGACCACCCTCGCTGCATTGGCTCCGTTGGAACCAGTGCACTCTTGGAGCAGTGTTTGGACTGTCGGCACCTTGGTACCTAACCCGACGCCTATTTTTTCATTGGTGCCATCTATGTCCACGGCTCCGACAGCTTCCAGTCCTCTCGGAGCTCCTCACCTTGAGGTGGGCTCCTCAGGGTGGGGTGTGACCACTGTTCCAAGGTTATCCTTCTCGGTTCCGGGCTCCCATCCCTCCTCAGGCGTGCCTGCCTTCCAGGTGATGGAGAGGGTTCTTGCCTCCGCAGGCTCACAGTCAGCATCAGTGACATCGGTACCAGAACCCCCCTCTAGCATGCAGCTGTCCCAGCTGCCTACTTTGGGATCCCGGGCATGGGAGCCGCAAGACCTCCGTTTGAAGGGAACCCTTTCTTTTGAGTCCTCCTCAGAAGATCGCACTGGGGAGCCACCCCAGAAGAAACTGTGCAAGAGAAAGCACACTGATTTCCCTAAGGAATCTATCACTGAGGACACTAACTGCGATATGGGGGAAGGGTCCCCACGGTCTCCCCCAGACGATGTCTCATTTGGAGACATTCTCAAAATCCTCAAGCAGTGGGGAGACTGGAAGTCCTCTAACCCTTCTTCTGAGGAATCGGTGTTCTTGCAGGCCTTCCGTGCCCGGCCATCTACTTCATGGGTGATCCCACCTGTGGATGAGCATATTAAGCTGATCATGCAGTGTGCCCGGAAGGCCGGACAAAATTCTATCCACCCCTGAAGACCAGCCCAACTGGTCCAAGCAGTTGACAGTGGATTCCATGGTCGTGGCGGCAGCCACCAAGAGGGAACTGGCAGAAGATAGTTCCACTGTCCATCCTCCAAACAGGGAGTCTTGGGCCATGGACAGACTAGGGAAGCGGACCTATGCTTCAGTGACCTTTGTGATTCAGTCGCTGAACTATCTGGCACACTTCACTTGCCTCCAAAGAGACCTAATCTCTAAAATGTCTTCCTCTTTGGTGGGGGTACTGCCTGATGAGGTGCATGACACTGTTGCCTCACAGCTAGCTACCCTTGAATCTATCTCAAACTCCTCAATACATTTGATATCTGACACCACTGAGGGGGCAGCTCGAGCTGCCGCATTAGGTATTGTCATGAGACGCCATGCTTGGATGCATTTATGTGATTTCTCAGACCCCTTTAAATCTTCCTTCATCAACTGGCCTGTCGACGAATCTGCACTTTTTGTTCCCAAAGTATGAGACACACTAGCACAAAGTGAGAAATACGAAAAGACCTTGCCTGCTGTGGGCATACATTTTTCCACCCCACCCCCCCCACCCCAGAAGTCCTACTCCAGGAACCAGAGGGGAGGAAAATTGTGGTTCAAGAAATCCCAAGGATCTTTTCTTAACACTTGTGGTGAGCAATCCCCCTGGGGCAGAGGGGGCAACTCATCTGGAAGACGCTCCCTTCAGGGTAGAGGGGGTCCATATAACCAGGGCGCTAGAGATTCCTTCTTCAGATGACCCTACCAGCACTCCTGAACAGCAGCCCAATTGCTTTCCTCTGGAAGCAGTCAGGGGTCATTTTTCTCTGCACCTACCAGCCTAGCAACTTATTACTACCGATGTTTGGGTGCAGAGAATAATATCCAGAGGCTACCAGATACCATTCAATTTAGATCCAAGACCTGTCAAATGAATCCCCAATGTGCCACCCAGTCAGAGGGAGGTAGCAGCCTTAGAAATTGAAAAGCTGCTAAGAAAAAGAGTCATCCAACCAGTCCCACTAGACCAGAGAGGATCAGGGTTTTACTTAAGGTTCTTTTTAGTGCCAAAAAAGACAGGAGACTGGAGACCAATCCTGGATCTCAGCCTATTGAAAAAAATTTAACAAACCTCAAAAATTCCAGATGGTCACGACACAGTCCATTCTCCCATTTCTAGGGAGGGACAACTGGATGGGCTCTGTAGACCTCCAGGATGCGTATTACCACATAAAGATGGATCATCACTCCTGGAGATTTCTGCGCTTCTGGCTGGGAGCCAATCACTACCAGTTCAGGGCGCTGCCATTCGGTCTCTCAACAGCCCCCTCGAGTGTTCACCAAATGTATGGCAGTTGTAGTAGCTCACCTTCAACTACAAGGATTCCAGGTGTTTCTGTATCTAGACAATTGGCTCTTTACCTCCCCGACCAGGAATCTTCTAATCCGCAGCCTCTCTTACACTCAAGGCCTTACTCTCCACTTGGGGATTACAGTCAACAAGGACAAATGTCAAATTTCCCCAACAAAAACACTGGAATTCATTGGAGCAGTTTTCGACACAACATCCTGTCAAGCTTCCCTCCCTCCTCACAGGCTTTCAAATGTAAGACACGAAATCTAAGCCCTTCTTCCACAGACCTTGGTACCAGCACGCCTTGTACTGCAACTCTTATGCTCCATGGCAGCTGCCATTACTCTAGTACCACTCACCCACTCGACCACATATGTCTTACAAACCTTTGCAAGGAAGAAATGCTATGTCAGAATTGAATCTTTGGTGTCGACCGTTTTGTCTCACGGCCACGGTGACCATGGCCACTTCCCTGTTGGGTGGAGCATTTCCAGGGAAAGATGGCCCAAGGCACCTAGTCCCCCATGGGGGCCAGTTTGCACATAAATGTCCTGGAACAGAGGGCAGTTCTCTTAGCGTTGCAAACATTCCGTACATCCCTCCCTTCTGGGACCTTTGCAGTTAATTCGGACAACATGTCAGTCACCTGGTATATCAACAAGCAAGGCGGAACCAGGTCTTACCCCCTGTGTCAGGAAGCCATGAGGATTTGGCACTGAGCGATAGCTTACAGCCGCTTTCTTATAGCAACGCACATTCCCGGGAGTTCCAACCTTATTGTGGACAATCTGAGCAGGAATATCCTGATGCCTCATGAGTGGTCCCTCAATCCTGTAATAGCGGATCAGATTTTCCATTGCTGGGGCAAGCCTTGCTGTGATCTGTTTGCTTCCCCCTTAAACAACAAATGCAGAAGCTACTTTGTCCTGATCCCTCCTCAGGGGGAACCCCCGAGGGATGCTCTAATGCACGATTGGCCCCCGGGTCTACTGTATGCCTGTCCTCCCATTTCCCCTCATCCCAAAATT
Source organism: Protopterus annectens (assembly GCF_019279795.1). Lineage (NCBI taxonomy): Eukaryota > Metazoa > Chordata > Ceratodontiformes > Protopteridae > Protopterus > Protopterus annectens. Next base: position 1,372,298,158 of record NC_056741.1, on the reverse strand, counting down.
CCTTCAGGAAGCTGAAAGATTGAGAAGCAAAGTGATCCTCATTGCCCCTTATTGGCCCCATCAAGTCTGGTTCCCATTCCTATGGCCTCATCTGATTCACAGCCCATGGATTCTGGATCATTTCCAAGGTCTGCTATCTCATCCTCAGGGACTGATTCACCCCAATCTCCACAGCCTCAAGCTCACAGCTTGGTTCCTCCACTTCCAGTATTTGCCAGGCTGCCTGATATTTCATCTCCCGTCCATGAAATTCTTCTGGCTTCACACAAACCTTCCACCAGGAAAATGTATTCTAGTAAATGGACTAGGTTGTCTATTTGGGCCAAAGATCAGAACTTAGATTTTTTCTCTATGCCTGTTCAAAAGATCCTACAATACCTGACGTCTCTTCTACATGCAGGAGCCTCAGCATCGACAATTGCTGTACATTTTGCAGCTATCACAAATTTTCATAATGGATTTAATAATTCTTCTGTTATGTCGCACCGCCTCTGCAAGACTTTTTTTAAAGGAGTATTACACGTTAAACCTCCTGTCAAGCCCCCCATAGAACCCTGGGACTTGACCTTGGTATTTCAATCACTAACAGGCCCTCCTTTCAAGCCTTTTGATTCTTGTGATATAAAGTTTTTGTCATGGAAGACTCTACGTCTAGTAGCACTTACCTCAGCGAGAAGAGTATTTGAGTTGTAGGCCTTGAGTATCAAGAGATCTTACTTAAACTTCCATAGGGAGAGAGTGTCCCTTCGTACTGACCCTTCTTTCTTGCCCAAGTTAATTTCTGGATTTTCCATTAACCAATCTATTGACCTGCCGGTTGTCTTCCCTCAGCATTCAAACAGAGGGGAGTACCTTTTGCACACCCGTGATGTGCATCAGCAGCTTCGTTGTTATTTGGACAGGACTAAATCTTTCAGGAAAATGGATCAATTGTTTGTGGCCTTTGCAGGACCGAGATTGGGTAAACCTGTCTCCAAAGTGACTCTGTCCTCCTGGCTTAGAAACGTCATTACCTTTATCTACCAACAGAATACGCTATCCTTACCTTCCAGAATAAAGGCTCATTCTACTAGATCGATGGCTACTTTGGTAGCTTTTCATTCCAGAGCCTCTATGGATGATATCTGCACAGCAGCCACTTGAGCAAGACCTCATACCTGTATCTCTCATTACAAATTGGATTTGGCCTCCAGGGGACGAGCATCTTTTGGTTCTATGGTTCTCAGGAATATCCTTCCTTAGGGCCACCCAGGACTCAAGTAGCTGGGGACTCGGTCCTATCAGTAAGGAATGAATAAAGATTTATAACATCAGATAAAGAAGTTATGCCTTACCATAACATTCCATCTGTGTTGTAGATCTTTATTCATTCATTACTTCCCGCCCTCTTTCCCCCTGCCTGGACTCCTGGTGGACTTTAGCAACTCCTGGTTAGTGTATTTGCTCAGACAGAGCCTCCTACTGTTTTTCTCTTACTATCTCTATTATATAGGGGTGGGCAAACTCGATCTGGAGTAACTATGAAAGGGGCATTATGGGTAGGTCTTAGCTGAGAGTTTTTGGCTGGTGCGAGCTTGGAAACGACCGTGTCAGTTCCGAGGATGGAACCGAAGTCCTTTCAGTAATGAATGAATAAAGATATACAACACAGATGGAACATTATGGTAAGACATAACTTCTTTTTATATTTTAATGTTGTAACATCAGCTTTGTTTTGAAATCCTATTAGGACATGCCTCTGTGTATTGAAACTGCTTTTGTTTAATAATCATTTCCTAAAATCAGTTAAACGCTCCTCTTTTGGACAGAAAAATATTGCTTCCTATTATTTAATAATATCTGTTGACAACTTTGAAGAGAAAGGTATTCGTTTTCTTAACTGGGTACCATACCATATCATATGATCAGGCAGAAAATACTCCCTGATTGAGTCTCACTAACCAAAAGAGTTTATCATTTTGTAGTGCTACTGATTACATGTATTGCTTACTAAGCAGTATTTTTGTTACGTTGTTTCTTTCCAAGTTAGTTGTTTGGTACAGAAGATGCAAGCATAGTCTTTCGGCTTTTCCCGGTTCGGGGTCGCCACAGCGGAACTCTGGTCCGCTAATGATCGGCAGTGGATTTTTACGGTTCCAAGTTGCCAGCCCGACACCCAACCTTCAAGGAAGGCACACCCATTCATGCACGCACCTACCTGCATGTCTTTAGACGTCATTCGACCGCGGGGAGGACATGCAGACTCCACATAGAAGGCGCTCCAGCCGAGAATCGAACGGGAGAACCTCTTGCTGTGAGGCGACGATGCTAACCGCTGCACCACCACGGCCCAACAGAAGATGCAAGTATGCTGATTGTTATTACATAGTTACTGTTCCCTTTCACTGTGTTTGCCTGATTTTGGAATTAGTATAATGTATATCAGTAGCAGTGTGATGTGAGAGTAGGGGGCTTTTTTTTTCTTGTTTTTGTTTTTATTTCAGGTGATGTGTGTGGCTTCTTGATAGTGGAAGATTTCAGTGTCTTTGGCTAATCTATGCCTAGACAATACGTGAACTTATTGATGGGTTAAGTCATTCAGTGAGGGTCTGCATTGAATGGTGAAATGGTGTTTCTGTGGCAAAGTGTGTTGATCTGTAGTTTGATGGTGACTTGAATCAATCCACTAGATTTGGTCATAGTGCCTATAGCAGTATGTTCTGTGCTGAATTACCTAAATGGTTCAGCACTATACTTTCAGCTAGGATTAGAGTAATATGCTATGATAATATTGAATAAGTGTTGGCATCATTTGGTCATTTGTATATGTCAGTAAAGGATCTAGTTTCAAGTTTTAAAACAATTTAGGGACACAGGTAATCTGGTTAAGTCTTAAGAGTTCATGGCGACCACTGTCATGGTTATCTGAAGGTGAATAGTAGGGTTCTAGATCACACACTTCAGAAATATGCTTTTTTTAACAGCAGTGAGCTTTGCTGTGCCAATGGTATGCTGTCATTGATCTGGATGTCTGCAGGATACTGCATATAAAGTAATATATATGTAAGACAAGAATTGTTGTAATCACAGTTACATGTAACATTTATTTTATTTTGATGTTCAGATATACTTAGTTCCGGAATAACAACATTCTGAAATAATAAAAAGTGTGTGCCATATTTTATACTGTTGTATTTTATAGTAGGACATAATATGAAACTCATGCTCAGCTTTGTACAACACATAAAAGCCAGAAGCCATGCAAAGTATTAGCACTAGAAATTGCTGAAAAAGTTAACTAATACGAGTGGTACTAATCTTATAATGCAAGCCAATAATGTACACCATCTATGTTCCCTGTTGAACATGTCAGTTTTTTCATTAATCTCCAGGATGTAAAAAGTAAGGAAAGTGCAATAGTTATCGGGGATTTTAATTACCTAAACATTGCCTGGATAAACTACTTAACGTCAAAGAAATCTGTCCCAAATTAATTGACAATGTGAATCAAAACAGTTTTGAACAAGCAGTGCAATATCTGACTAATCATGGATTTGGTCCGTACCTCTCAACTGTCCAGATTTTCACAGAATGTCTAGATTTTTGGCTCATAGTTTTGATCTGTTCCTCATAAAATGTATGGTTTTCTGGCAAATCACTGGGATGGTCTGAGGACTGAAGTCACTAAATAATTTTTATTTGTTTTATTTTATTTTACATTTGTTTACCAGGAATGTCTGACTGTGCCAGATGGCCCTTTTTAAGCAGAGGCCTTGGGAGAAAAGCTCCATTACAAAGAAACTAAAAAAAATGCATTGAAAAAAATTATTACATACCATAGAATAAAAATATTATAGAACCAAGATACAAAATACAAAATATTACATAAAATATTCAAAATCTAAAAGCTGTGTTACACAAGAGCTGTAGGAAGCATGAAAGAGGATTTCTGTAGGACGAGACGAGAGGAGTAGAAGAATTAAGACTTAAATAATTGATGGTGGTACAAGAGCTGAGTGGATGACTGGAGAGGGTGTGGTGAATAATGACACACATTTGAGTTTCAGACTTCAAATCCTTCAGAAAATGTATGATAAAACAAACCCTGTTACTCTGGCAGCTTTCTAAGTTTATAAGAGCGATATTTAAAATATGCCCCTATTTTTTGGGCCTTTGCTCCCCCCTCCCCCCCATTTTGTCAGGCTTTGTCCAGATTTCTTGCACTAAGAGATTGAAAGGTATGGATAGGATATGATCCATGTTTCTTTGCTGTTAGAACTTGGGGCCAGTAGAACATAGCACCTAAAATTTTCATAGGCCACAAAACTCCTCCCCTTTACCGATAATCCTGTGCATAGAAAGAAACCTCTCCAAATCTGTTGTACTACACCTTAGGTTATTTGCTTTAACTAGCACTCCCAGGATATTTGCATTAACTAGCACTCCCAAGCTACCACTTCTTTTCTAGATTATATTGTGGGCATTTTTTTACTATCTCCTTGGATATGTAAGCTTTAAGTTTCCTGCTCCCCCAGTAATGTCAGATCTCATTTTCTTCACATCTTAGGTCAGTATTTCCAATTTTGACTGACTCTTCTCACCATTTTAATTCTTGAATACAGTCCTTGTCTGCACTGTGTAGCAGTCTGTGTGGGAATATTCTACTCCAGTTTATATAGAGTGGCATAATTTTTCTTTGACTGCATTTTTATGTATTTGGAAAGTTTCTTACCATAGCTCTCAACTTTCCATCTTCAAAATGAAGAACACTGCCTCTCATAATGTGGAACCATTGGGCAAAGTGTGGAATGCTTGCTAACAGCTTACTAACAGTTTCAGCTAAGAAGCTCATAGGATGGTTAAAAATATGATCTGATGTTGTTAGTCTTCATTTATTCCTTACTGATGGGTTATCGGTTCCGTCCTCGGAACCGAGCCGGCCATATATCAAGCTCGCGTCAGCCAAAAACTCTCGAGCCAAGGTCCTACCCAGAATGCTGTGCTTCCTGTTACCACAGATCTTGTTTGCCACATTGCTGAGCAGCCGTGTCAAGCCATTCTCTTCAGCTAAGTGAATCATTTTTTGAAAGTTTATATATCGTTTCTACTTTAAAGTTTTTCAAACAGTTTCTTGTATTATTCTCCTACCCTATCGTATCCTTAAGATTCTCTCCCTTTAGTCTATTTCCCTTTTTCTTGCCTTTGAGGTAATTCTTCATTACCATCATTGGTAATCCTTCTTCCTTCTCTCTTCTTACCCTTTTGGGTAGCCTTTCTTCTTCTTCTTGATACTGTTGTTCTCCACATCATTATGTCGGATAAGAAAAGTAGTGTTGGTTTTAAACAGTGTAAGGATTGCGGCCATAAGTTACTGCTTTTCAATGGCCATGACTTATGTGTCTATTGTTTGAATGTCTCCCACCTTACCGTGGATCTCCCGTGTGGGATTTGTAAAACTTTTTCTACCACGACTCTTAATGAGAGAAAGAACAAGTTAATCCTGAAAGATCTTCTCATATCTCCTTTCTGTGAGGCTATGTCTGGGTCAGAGGGCTCACCCCTCCTGCTAAACCCCATAAGAGGCATCCTTCTTCTTCCTCATCGAGGTCGCTCACTTCATCTCGCTCTGGAGATCATAGGGAGTCGACTCATAAGAAGGTGAAAATGGCTTTTTCTTTGGCGCTGCCACCTGTGACCCTTTCGGCTCCAGGCAGGGCACCGCCCCAATTGATTCGTGCTCCAGCCATGTTCTTCTTATCAACCCCAGCACCAGAGTTTCTGGTGCAGACACTTACGGCTCTGACAGTTCAATCGCAGCCCATACCGGCACCGTCCATGCAGGTACAGTCTCCTTCAGCACCATTGGTGCAATCCCCTTAGGCCCCGAGTATGACGTTACTGTCCACCATGGTGCAGTAGGCCCCGAGTATGACGTTACTGTCCACCATGGTGCAGACACTTTGGGCACCGACATCCTCTTTGGTGCAGTCCTTTTCAGCACCATCATTGTTACCGGTGCAGACACCTTCCCTCGACGGCACCATACCCATCGGTGCAGACACTTCCTTTTATGGTGCAAACACCTTCAACACCATTCTCTTCGGTGCAGACATCCTCGGTTCCAGAAAAATTCTGGATGGTCACGGTTCAGTCTATCCTTCCTATTCTGGAAGAAGATGATTGAATGTGCTTTGTAGATGTTCTTTGTGTTTCACTGTTGCAGTCATCACATTTGGGTTATCTGTTTGCAGTAGCCCTCAGTTGGCCTAATTAACAAAGTCTTGGGTCCTGCATCGGTTGCTGTCCCTTCTTCCATGACGTCAGGTCATCAGGGGTATAAAACATGCAGCCGACGCCATTACATCAGTCTTTCTTGCTGAGCAGTGCCAGAAGCAGAAGCAGTTTGCAAGTGCCAGTTGGCCAACTCCTGAAATTTTCGTTTTTGAGTTTCAGAACCGAAGTCTTCAACTAAAGCTAAGTACCCCGTTGGGGAAACTTTTTCTTGCTCCTTACCGATGTCAGTAAAAGTTATTAATTGCATTTCTTGTGGAAAGCAAATACCTCACAAAGATTTTCATTTGTACTGTATTCCTTGCCTAGGCCCTGACCACAACATACCTTGCTGTGGGTTTTGTGCTTTATTTAATCAACGCACTATCCATCATCTGTTTATTTTCGCCTCTAAATATTTCGGTTCTCAGTTCAATTATCCAGAAATGTCGTCGGTAAGCCATCCAACTACTGGAATTCCAAAAAAAACGCAAAGATAAAGACAGAGACAGGCCACCTAGGTCCAAAGCTGCCGACGCTTCTCCTAAGCCAGTCACCAGTTCGCCGGTACTCAGTGAGTCGCTTTCACAGCCCCTGATACCAGCTACTTCTGATTCTCAGGCCTCTACTGAGACCCATTTGGAGTCCGGTACGCCACAAGATGCTTCAGCTGTGGAACCTGTGGATGTCTCTACCTTGGATGGGTCCAGAGCCGCTGTGCAGGCACTGGCTTCTGAGGGTGTATTCAGGCCTACGGACTTGCATATTAGACTGACGCCTCCTTCTTCTTTAAGGCCTAAACCTCGAACCATGCCTAGAAAACTGACACCCAGGCTGCATGCTCAGGCCTCTATGCCTAAAAAACAAATGATAAAAATGGCTGAAGATCTTATAACTTTAATCAGGGGAAGTCAACCACCCTCTTCTAAGAGACCTAAAACTGGAATTTTTTATGAATCTTCTGACCAGGATTCTGATTTTTCTTATTCTTCTGATGATCTGGATTTACCCTTATCTACTTATGAGGATTCTGATGCAGAGGGCTCTATTCCTTCTGCTTTCCCTCCAGAGGATTTTTCTTTTGGTGAAACCTTGCACACTCTAAGGGAGCATTTCCACTGGGAAAGCCAGGATTATTCTGATTCGAAAAAGAGGCTTAGGGATTTCTTACTATTGCCTCAGCATAGGCCTTTAGCTATACCTCCTGTACTAGACATTGTTGATGATGCCTTTTTGGAGTCTAGTTTGGCCCCTGATTCTTTGCCTCCTGCTCCCAGAAAACCTGACAGATATTACAGGGTTCCTGATTCTCACAAGTTCCTTTTTAAAAATCCTATTGTGGATCCAGAGACTATTTCACAGGGACCCAAGGGCATTAAGGCCTCTACTGCCAAAAACCCTACCCCTTCTGATAGAGACTCCAGGGCACTGGATAGATGGGGTAAGAATGCTTACACTTCTGCAACCTTGGCCAGTAGGGCCTTAAACTGTCAATTTCATATGTTAAAGTATCAACAACATATTATTGGATTGTTTAAACGGAAAATTATGTTTTTTCCTGACTGTACTGAAAATAAGGAATTACAGGATTTAATGCATTCTGCTGAACAGGTTGGAAAACATACTTTGCAATGTGGGTTTGATTCTTTAGAGGCCTCTTGCAGGGCTGCTGTAATTGGGTTTGTACTCAGAAGGCATGCTTGGCTTAAGAAGCAATCTTTGCCTGATCATGTTAAAGCTAAACTGTTGGATGCTCCCTTAAATCAGGACCGCCTGTTTGGCAACAAAGCTGAGTATGTTCTTAAAAAGATGGAAGATAAAGCTAAATCTATGCAAACTGTTAAAGATTTCTTACAAGTTCAGCCTCCAAGATTTAGTAGGCATTGGCCCTCTAAGAATTGGTCCTTTCCGGCTCCTTCCAGGCCTTCTCAATCCAAACCCAGACACAGCAGAAATCCCAGGTTTCAGTCCCAGGGTACGCACAAGACTAAGCAGTGGGGGGCTTCTGCTTCCAAGTCTGGGAGTAGTAAGACTCCTCCCTATGGAAAACTGTCTCAGTGACTCGATTTTAAAACTTCCAAGCACTTCTCAACTGAATGCTCCTTTAGGGGGAAAGATTGGTCTGCAGGCCAAAAACTGGGAGCTCATTACCCAGGACAAATGGGTTTTAAATATAGTGTCCCAAGGATACAGATTTCACTTCCACACATTACCAATGCCAAAAGATTGGCCAGATCTAGGGCAGAGGCTCAAAAGCAAATACTTTCTCTTTTAAACATAAAGGCTATTCAAACTGTACCAGAAGAGGAAAAAGGACAAAGTTTCTACTCAAGACTTTTCCTGGTACCCAGAAAAGACAATTCATGGTGTCCTATTCTGGACCTGTCTACACCTTTTTAGTGATTCCAAAATTCAAGATGCTGACTCTTCATCAGTTGCTTCCTATGCTAGGAAAAGATGCCTGGATGGTAACATTCGATTTAAAGGAAGCCTACCTGCACATCCCAATCAGGGAATCTTGCAGAAGATACCTATGCTTCAAAGCAGGCTACAATCACTACCAGTTCTCTGCACTGCCCTTTGGCTTTTCTACTGCGCCCAGGGTATTCACAAAGTGCCTAGCCCCAGTCATCGCATTTTGCAGGCAAAGAAATATTCAGATATACCCATACCTGGACGATTGTTTAATTCAGGCAGAAAGTCAGGACATACTTTTGAATCATCTGACCTTTGTACAAAGGGTATTAACTTGTCTGGGGTACACCATAAACGAAAAGAAATCACACCTGATACCCTGTCAACAAATCATATTCCTGGGAGCAAGCTTGAATACAACTTCCCAGATGGCTTTCCTCACGCCAGGGAAACAAATTCATTTGACAACCTACTTCAAACAAGTGGCCACAAAAACCCTACTATCTGCAAGGCAAATACTACAAGCCTTGGGGTTCATTGCCTCCTGCATTCTTCTGATTCCATATGCAAGACTGCATATGAGGAAACTACAATGGTATCTAAAAAGCCTATGGTGTCAACATTCTCATGATCTAGAAGCAATGATTCCTATCATACCTTGCCTACGCCTAGAGTTTCTTTGGTGGGCAGAGGCCTGCCACCAAAACAAGGGACTACCATTCACACCACCCCCTGCCACCCAAACCCTAACAACAGATGCATCAGATTATGCATGGGGGGCTCACCTGGCAGGGAAGTGCATTCAGGGCAAATGGAACCCAAGTCAAATGCACTTGCATTTCAATGAAAAAGAAATGTTAGCTGTACAGCATGCTCTGACAGCCTTCAAGGACCACATTCTTCCAGGACAATTAATGGTAAGGACAGACAACACCACTGTTATGTGGTACATAAACAAGCAGGGGGGTACACATTCTTACCCCCTATGCAGACTAGCCATGATATTGTGGAACACAGCCCTGAGCTACCAAGTGCATCTACAAGCTCAATTCCTGCCAGGAAAACTAAATACACTGGCAGACGAACTAAGCAGAAACCTTATTGACCCACACAAGTGGAAGCTGGAACCAAGGATTTTCAACATGTTGACAAGCAAATGGGGGAGTCCAGATATAGACCTGTTTGCCTCCCCCCAGAACTATCAATTGGACAAATTTTGCACAAGGGCTCCCCACAAACAAGCTTGGAAAGTGGATGTTCTGCCCTTCAGTTTATGTATTTCCTCCTCTGCCTCTGCTCTCCAAAGTACTACTAAAGATAAAACAAGACAAACCAAGGACGATTTTGATTGCACCAGACTGGCCACGCCATCACTGGTACCCCCTCTTGCTCAGTGTGTTACTGCTGGCCCCATGGCACCTGCCTCAAACTCCTACCCTATTGTCTCAGCAGGAGAACCAGATTCTGCACCCTCAGCTTCATACACTGAACCTAGCAGCCTGGCTAATTGCATAATGTCTCCTTTACCATACCTCAGTAAACCAGTGATGGATATCATTTTGGAGGCAAGGAGGCCTATTACTAGAAAATATTATGCTGAAAAATGGGAAAGATTCTGTGCCTGGAAGCAATCTCAAGGGATGAGCACAGCAGTGCCCAATTTACCTCAGATTTTACAATGCTTAACTGAGATGCTTCATAGGGGCCTTTCTCCTCCATCAAAATTCACGCCTCAGCCATTTCAGCTCATTATTACACAGAACCTCCCCTCTTCTCTCATCCACTGCTTAAGCAGTTCCGCAGAGGGACCAAAAATTTACGACCACCCAGGAGAGCTCCAACTCCAGCCTGGGACCTTAACTTTGTATTGGAAAAGCTCACCCTTCCTCCTTTCGAGCCAGCTGCCACTGCAGATTTAAAATTCCTCTCTTGGAAAACAGCTTTCCTTTTAGCAATCACTTCAGCAAGAAGGGTATCTGAATTACAGGCCTTCATGGCAGTGGAGCCTTTCATCATCTTTCATGCGGACAGGGTGTCCCACAGGACCATTCCCTCCTTCTTGCCCAAGGTGGTATCCAGTGTGGCTCTTAATCAGTCCATTCATTTGACAACCTTCTTTCCTAACCCACAGAACAAAGGGGAATGGATACTGCACTCCTTAGATGTGCACAGACAACTTAGATTCTACTTGAACAAAACTAAACCTCAAAGGAAATCTGACCAACTGCTGGTGGCATTTGCTGCAGGGGCAGAGGGGATGGCTATTTCAAAGCAAACCATTTCCATATGGATATGCCATTGCATTTATTTCTGCTACAAGCACCATGGAAAACCTATCTCACAGGGGATCAGATCCCACTCAACCAAGGCTGCATCTACCTCTACAGCCTTTCTCAGAGGCGTCCCTACCAAGGACATCTTAGAAGCTGCTACCTGGAGTTCAGTACATACTTTCACCAAGCATTACCATCTGCCAATTTTCTCTAAATCCAGAGCTGGCTTTGCCACTGCAGTCTTGCAGGGACTTATAGCTGGTCCTAATGCTATCTAAATTCCTCCTCCCATATTTAGCTTTGGGAATCTACCAAATGTGATGACTGCAACAGTGAAATACGAAGAACATAGTACAGTAGTGTACACTTGCCATAAATGTAGATGTTCGAGTGTATTCACTGTTGCAGTCCTGGTTACCCTCCCTCCAGCTCTCTTTCTTCTTTTGGCTATACCTCTACTCTACTTTACTATGCTCAAAAGCTTTTTGGTGTGTTTGCTTTTTTGTTGGAGGTATAACCTTGTATATTTATAGATTTAATTGCTTTCCATTAGGGGGGCACCTGGCATCTGGGGCAAGAAAAACTAATGTAATGGCATCGGCTGCATGTTTCATACCCCTGACGACCTGACGTCATGGAAGAAGGGACAACAACCGATGCAGGACCCAAGACTTTGTTAATCAGGCTGACTGAGGGCTACTGCAAGCAGATAACCCAAATGTGATGACTGCAACAGTGAATACACTCGAACATCTACATTTATGGTAAGTGTACACAACTGTACTATCTTCAAGATGCATATTACCATATAAAAATGGACAAACGCTCAAGAAGATACCTTCGCTTCCGCATAGGAGCCAGTCACTACCACTTTCGAGCACTGCCCTTTGGTCTGTGTACAGCCCCCAGAGTGTTCACCAAATGCATGGCAGTGGTTATCGCTCACTTATGACTTCAAAGATTCCAGACGTTTCCATATCTAGACGACTGGCTCCTCACCGCCCCCACCAAGCGTCTATTGGAAGAAGCCCTGCTCTATACTCTCCTCACAACACAATGCCTGGGAATTACTATAAACTGGGAGAAGTCCAACATAACCCCAGCACAATTGTTGGAATTCATCAGAGTACTTTGGACAGGAGAAATTGCACAGCATCTCTTCTGGACTACAGGCGTCAAAGAATAAGGCAACAGGTTCAACCGCTGCTGTGTCACTACAAATCTCCTGCTCAGTCTATACTCCAACTCTTGAGGTTAATGTCAGCCTCAATCACCATTGTTCCTCTAGCCAGATTCCACATGAGGGTACTTCAGTGGTTACTTCTCTCTCAGTGGTACCCTCTACAACATCCTTTGTCTTTTCAGATAAGTGTAACTCAGAGATGCAAGCAAGATTTACTCTGGTATACGTCTCAAAATCCCCAACAATTGTCTCGCCCCTTCAGCCCCCATCAGCCAAAAGCCACGGTGACCATGGACGCCTCCCTGATGGGGTGGAGGGGGCTATGTCAGGGAAATTCGGACAAGGCAGCTGGTTGGAGACAGAGGCCCCTTTGCATATCAATGTCCTGGAACTGAGGGCGGTGGTACTAGCGTTGCAAGCATTTCATTCCATCCTTCCGTCAGTGACTATTGCGATCCAGTCAGACAACATGTCAATGGTGTGGTACATCAACAAGCAAGGGGGAACCAGATTTTATCCGTTATGCCGAGAGGTTTTTAGAATATGGCAATGGGCGATAGCTTCCAACTGCTTTCTAATTGCAATGTACATTCCCGGGATCTCCAACGTGATAGCAGACAAATCGAGCAGGTGTATTCTACAACCACACGAGTGGTCCCTCAACCCTGCGATAGCGGCAAAAATCTTCAACTGCGGGGGCCAGCCTTGCTGCAATCTATTCGCCTCCCCAACCAACTTCAAATGCAGCAACTATTTTACCCTGATCCCACCTCAGGGACAGTCACTGAGAGATGCTCTAGTCCATGCTTGGCCCTTGGGTCTACATTATGCTTATCCTCCTCTCCCCCTCATTTCCCAATTTCTGAAGAAAGCACAACAGTTGAAAAGCAAAGTGATCCTCATTGCTTTATATTGGCCTCAACAAGTCTGGTTCCCCTTCCTCTGGTCTCACCTGCTAGATCAACCATGGATCCTCAGTCCATCTCCAACATTGACCTCCCATCCGCAGGGTCTGACTCACCCCAATCTAACAACCCTGAAGCTGACAGCTTGGTTTCTCCACTTCCAATAACTGCGAGGCAGGAAAACCTGCCATCCCCAGTGTGCAATATTCTTATTGCATCTCATAAATCGTCCACCAGACTAATCTATCTCAATAAATGGAAAAGGTTTTCTCTATGGGCAGCGAATAAACAGTTAGACCCCTTGTCAGCCCCAGTTTTGGTGGTTTTGGATTACTTATCACACCTTTTCCACTCTGGGGTGTCTGCCTCTACTATTCGTGTGCATTTAGCTGCCATTTTAAATTTCCACATTGGTTTTCAGGATTCTTCACTCATGTCACATAGACTGTAAAACTTTCTTGACGGGGGTTCTTCACCTAAAACCTCCCTTTAGAGAACCAGTACAACCTTGGGATGTGGCCTTGGTCCTGCAAGCCTTAACAGCTCCCCCCCTTTGAATCTGCATCTTCATGTGATTTAAAATATCTCTCTTGGAAAACTTTGTTTCTGATTGCAATCACATCAGCCATACACTTGTCAGAACTTCAAGCCTTATGCATCAAACCTCTCTATCTTATCTTCCATAAGGTTAGGGTATCACTGAGAACTAATTCTTCCTTTTTACCAAGTGTGCCAAAGCAGTCTATCAACCAGTCTATTGACCTTCCAGTATTTTTTCCTAACCACTCTAACAGGGGAGAGTATTGTCTGCACTCCTTGGAAGTTCATAGGCAAATACGATTTTATCTGCACAGAACAAAATAAATGTGGTTTCCTTTGTATTATAGAGCTTTACATACAGTTTTTAATGTATTCTAATGTACTTATTCATTTAATGTGCAATTAGAGTATTTTCATTGGTTGATTTAAATGTTTGTAGGAGTATATAAGGGTTTAATTGAATGTATTTTCATTATCTGATGAAGTTGTGGGGCATTATGGTGACTATTTTCAGCGTTTGTGTACTTTCAGTGAACTGTTCGGCTTAATAAATCAGTATTGCCTATCTAGCAGTGGTTCGGGGTGCTTTGTTTGGTTTACAGAACAAAATCTACCCGTAAATCAGACCAACTTTTTCTGGCTTTTTCTGGACCTAGATGAGGTCATCCTGTATCAAAAGTTACATTCGCTTTATGGTTGAGAAATTGTATCACCTTTATTTACAACATAAACAATATCACCTTGTCTCACAGAGTGAAAGCACATTCTACAAGGTCTATGGCAACTTCAGCAGCTTTCCATGCTAAGGCTCCCCTCAATGATATTTGCTCAGCGGCTACTTGGGCCAAACCTCATACCTTTATTCTTCATTACAAATTGGATTTGGCCTCCAGAGATAGAGCTTCTTTTGGCTCCATGGTGCTCAGGAATGTCCTTCCATGCGGGCCACCCAGGGATACAGATGGCTGGGGTCTCTGTCCCATCAGTAAGGAATGAATAAAGATTAACAACATCAGATAAAGTTTATGTCTTACCATAATGTTCCATCTGTGTTGTTGATCTTCGTTCCTTCATTACTCCCCACCCACCATCCCCCACCGGACGTTCCTGGTTGATCTCATTTACTCCTTTATTGTATGTCTGTTATGACCAGAGGTAGCCTCTACCTTTGTCTATCAACTTGCAAACTCTATCTGAGGTAACTCGGAGCAGAGCAAGAACATTCTGGTTAGGACCTTGGCTTGAGAATTTTTGGCTGACGCGAGCTTGATATTGGCCGGCTCGGTTCTGAGAATGGAACCAATAACCCATCAGTAATGCATGAACGAAGATTAACAATACAGATGGAACGTTATGGTAAGACATAACTCCTTTGTATATTTACTTATAGAAAAGTTCTTTTAATGAATTAATAAGATTCAGTTCTATTTGCGATGAATATGAGTTAAAAAAAAATTCCTAACACTGACTGTGTGACAAACTCTTTCAATGTGGAAGTTCGAGGAACAAGAACTTTTTAAGACCCCAAATAATGAATGTTCCTTGTATTGAGGTGCACTTGAGAGATATGCTTCTTACCTTTATTTTTTACAGAATCTTTTTTAGAATAAGACTATGTCAGGGAATGTGTAATGTGGAAGGATCTATTTTCGAACTTCACCTTTCAATAGAATGAAGTTTTATTTTACAGAATGTATTCCTCTTCCACTAAAATGTTTCTAATCCTATATAGGTGCTTGTGCATATATTTTTACTTACTAAATAGTAATGCTTATATGTACCACTTTTGCTGGAGGATGATGGTCATCTCTGTTTCATATGCTGGCAGTGTGAAGGGCAGATGCTGGTGTTTTGCATGTTATTTGACCTTCCACTTTTTTATGCAAGCTATACTGTCTTGCTATAAGCTGCAGACCCTCTTACCTACCTGGTTTTAGCTTTGGTATTAGTTATCATTTTGCCTGTCTTGGGACCTCCACTGTCAGTGGTGGTGTTGGTAGTTGCTGTTCTTATTTTTGGGTGTCATACAGTGTTGTTTGGAGCCTGTTCCCCCTCATTAGGGTCTTGTTTAGGACCCTGTTTCAGGATTCTTGGGGCCATCCATGTTTCCTCTTGCTAGGACTTTGTTTAGGGTTCTGATGTAGGGTCTTGATGCCTACATTTTTACTTGCTTCTGAAATTGAGATCTTTGGCATCAGTCCCCCAGGCTTCGACCTCCTTTTCGAGTGAATTTATTCTTGGATCCAGGCTGTCCTGGTCCACCTAGTTTTTTTTTTTTTTTTTTTTGGGGGTGGGGTGGGGCGGTTCAGCAGCAAAGCAGGCGTTCACTTGGGGTACTGCCTCCCAAATGTCCCCTGATGCTAACCAGTCATTGTCAACACCTTTCAGCATTGAACTTTTATTTCAGTGTTAAATCCTTTTTCTCGACAAGTGGTGTCATCCTTCTTTGACACCATATATTAATCAGTATCAAGCATTTTTCGGTACTGAAATCTGTCCCTCATGGTCGGGATCTCTGATATTTGTACTAATGTTTTCTTTAGCCAGGTCTGACTTCTTCAGCCCTTATATCACAAGTAATCTTGCTTTCTAGACAGAGAAATGTGCTAAATATATGCATACTGTAAGCAGCAGCAGACATATTTTTCATGCATATTCTCTGAAACAATAGGTTACTATCTTACTGTCCTCCATCCCTGTCTTCAAAGGGTAATTGAATTATGAATGGGGAATTGTACGTAGCTTGCAGCCAGCAGGTTCATATCTGTATCTCAGCTCTTGGGAAGAACAGTGTATGACTTAGAAACAGTAGGTTTTTGTTATATCCACACTCCCAAATGCAGTGAGTCATCTTTTACCCTATCTGTAGACATTGTGAGGTAATTGCAACACAAGGCACATCATTTAGTTTAGCCTTTAAAGCAGCAGACTCATATCTTACCCCATGAATTGTAAGTATAGATCTGATTTTGTCATTTTCATTCATTCCTCAAGAAATGGGTTCAGATCCGATCCACCTGCTTTTTCCAACTCGTGGAAAGTTGAAACTCTTGAACCCCTCAGTTAACCATAATGCACTAGTCCCCTATCATAACTCAGATCTCATTTGTTGCCTTTGCTTACAAATGGGGTCACTGTCAGCTGTTGAGCAGTAGCAACTTTTTGTGAGTAAAAGCAGAAATTTCTTTCTTTATCTTTTTACCTTTCTCTTAGTAAAAGTTCTTCTGTGTATCCTCCCTTGCCTTTCCTACACTTTTTATTGTATTTCTAAAATAACATAGCTGGTGTTTTACCTTTCCTTTTTTGACCCTTAAGGCAAGGAACTGGCAGTTAATTTTGGATTTCAGCAATCTGTACAAGTCAGTTCAATACAGATGGTCATGGTTCAGTTCATGGTGCCTTTTCTGCACAAAGACGACTGGATATGCTCAATAGATCTTCAGGATGCATACGATAATATAAAAATAAACAGATGATCCAGAAGATACCTACACTTTTGGCTGGGAGCCAGTCGTTATCAATTCAGAGCTCAGCCCATTGGTCTCACCACAGCCCCCAGAGTATTCACCAAATACATGGCAGTAGTGGCAGCTTGTTTGAGACTGCAAGGATTCTGGGTGTTTCCTTACTTAGATGACTGGCTCATAACCGCTCCGACCAAGCATCATCTGATCAAAGAATGAGATTATGTACTCCAGTTATGCTCTTACCTGGGAATTACTGTCAGTCACAACAAATCTCAACTAGAACCAACTCAAATGTTTGAATTCATTGGAGCATTGTTCGACACAGTATTCTTGATAGCCTCCCTTCCTTTACCAAGGGTACAAACCATACAATTCCAAGTCAAAAAGATCACCCTAAATTTTTCTGTCTCAGCTTGATTGATCCTTCATGGCATTGAGGTCATTGTCTGCTGTGATAGTTTTGGTTCTGCTAGCAAGGTACCACGAGAATTCTTCAGTGGACTGTAGCGACTCAGTGGTCTATTCTTTACCAACCTTTGTCCACCCAGATCAAAATAACTCAGGCATGCAAAAATTACCTCCATTTGGTGGATTTAATCCAATCAGATAATGCAAGGTTGCCTTCATTTTCCTTCAGCCCAAGGCTATAGTCACTATGGACACTTCCCAAATCAGGTGGGAGGAGCACTTCTTGGTAAAGACAGTCCAAGGCACATGGACCCCCCCCCCCAGTGTTCTAGCAGACAAGTTAAGCAGGTCCAATCTAATGCCTCAAGAGTGGTCACATGAAAGTGGTAGAAAAGATATTCCGTCGATGGGGCCAACCTTACTGCGACCTCTTTGCATCTCCCTTCAACAACAAGTGCAGCAGGTTCTTTGCCCTGATCCTCCCACTGGAGGAGTCACTGAGAGCTGCTGTTCTCCATGACTGCCCCCCCCCCAGTCTTCTCTACACCTTTCCCCTAGTACCTCTAATTCCAAATTCCTTCAGAAAATGTCTTGATTGAAGAGCACAGTCATCCTTGTTGCTTCTTATTGGCCTTGTTAAATTTGGCTCCCCTTTCTTTGGTCTCACCTGCGTCACCCACCATGGATTCTTAATCCAATTCCAGACCTTTTGTCTCACCTGGCAGATATGATACACCTGGATATTTCTGGCCTAAAACTGACTGTGTGGCTTCTCCAATTCCATTGATAGCTAGACAGCCCAGGGTGTCTTCCTTTGTCCATCACATTTTTTTATCTTCCCACAAAGCTCCCACTAGAAATATTTACAGAAGTAAATGGAAAAAAAATTGTTGTTTGGCATAGCAAAAGGACATTGATCCCTTTCCAGTGCCAGTACCTAAACTTATTGAATTTTTAGCTACAATTTTTAATGAAGGTAATTCCTCAACTATTAGTACAACTTTCTTCCATTTTTAATTTTCACATTGGAGCAAATCATTTGTCTTTAACTTCTTCCAAACTTTGTAAGGCCTTTATAAGGAGGACCTTTCTTCTTAGACTTCCTTTTAAAGATCCCACTCCCCTATCAGATTTGAATTTTACCCAAACCTCCTTTGAACCATTAGCAAAACGTGAACTAAAGTTTTAAATCTGGAAGACTGTCTTTTTAGTGCCCATTACCTCTGCTAGAAGAGTCTCAGAACTTCAAGCCCTATCTTCTAAGCCTCCTTATTTGATTTTTCATAAGGATAGGGTACCTTTATGAACCAACCCATCCTTCCTTCCTTCCTAAGGTGGTGTCAGTATCCAATATCACTCAAACTATCAACCTTCCAGTTTTATTTCCAAATTTTATAAAAGAAAAAGGAGAGTATACAATATGTTGCACCTGTCGGATGTTCACAGTTACATTTTTATCTACATAGGGCAATATTGTTCAGGAAATCAGACCAATTATTTGTCTCCTTTTCAGATTCGATATTGGGCAAACCAGTTACTAAATAACTTTAACAAAATGGTTAACTGTTTACAAAAAATTGGGTTGTTTTTGCCAGAAATTTAAAGGCTCATTCTACCAGGTCTATGGCAACCTCTTCTGTATTTTTATCCAGATCTTCCTTGGATGATATTTATGCACCTGCAATTTGGGTTAATGCTCATACCTTTATTGCTCATTACAAATTGGATCTGGTCTCTAGGAGAAGAGTGGCCTTTGGCTCAGTGGTGCACAGCAACACCCTTCCTTAGAGTCCTCTAGGGATTTAGGTAGCTGGGGACTCTGTCCCATTTGTTGAGGAATGAATGAAAATGACAATATCAGATAAAAAGGTTATGTATTCACCATAACGTTCTATCTGTGTTGTCCATTGTCATTCTTCTTCAACTCAACACCCTCCAACCCCCTACCATTCTGACTTCTTTTAGGATTAGAAGAAGTTAAAGGAGAATTGCTCTCAACCTCTTAGCACAAAAAATCTGGACAAAGCCAAAATAATACGGGGTTAAAGCCCCCAAAATAGGGACAAATTTTAAATATTGCTCTTAAAAACATAGAAAGTTGCTAGAATGAAACGACTTGTGTTACCATGCATTTTATGAAGTACATGAAGTCGGAAACTCAAATGCCTTTCATTATTTACCAAATTCAGTCCTCACAGATTGGCCACAAAAATAAAGAAAACTACAGTTTTTATGTGGAACAGACCAAAAATATGAGGCAAAAATATGGACAGTTGAGAAGTATGTAAAGGAGCCAATGTTCCTTCATTTGTTATCTCATACCCTTGTTATTTGTTAATTACTTTATAGTCGAAAAGGTCATTAAACAAAATTTGAGGGATGGTAGGGGACTAGTGCATTGTGTGTAAGGGAGGAGCTCCAGATTTTCAGTGTTCTACGAGCTGGGAAAAGCAGCCGAGTCAGATCCAAGGGTCGGATCCAAACCCACTTGTTGAGGAAGCATTTAGATGGATAACACAGATGGAATGTTATGGTGAGTACATAACTTTTTTTTGTCCATAACCTTATAATCATCAGACATATGTTGCCCTTCATTTCAGAGATTATGGGCTTGAACCATGACACTGGTGTTCTGGATGGCCATAAAACAGTTGATTAATATCTAACTGTACATCTCAGATATCATATGGTGTTTGAATGATAAATATTTAGTAGCCTACAACTTCAAAAGCACTAGGCACATATCATGCCCTTTGTCTCTGATACTCTTGAGTAACTGAATTAGGAGTATGAAATTGTGCACAGTTCTGCAAGCAGCAGGTTTGTATCATATCCCATCTCTTAGATACTTGTGTAATTGGTTTGAATATTGACCTTTTTTGCAGTATCAGAGACAGCAAGGGTCTAAAAAAATACTCTGTGCTTTTATAAACTCAGGACCAATGAGGTCTTGTGGTTAAGTGCAATGCATTATAGATCTTTGCCTTTTGGCTTATTTTGGATAGCTGACCCCACATAATTTTTATGGATGTGCTTTTGTCTGACAGTGATTATGCATCTTCTCATTCCGGCCTCCTCCTTCTGTTAATCATTTCAGATGGACTATGTTCTATCAAGGACTCCCTGGTTCAGAGCAGTTTTTTGACATTGGTCAGGGTTTATTCAGGGTCTCATTTTCTCTTGCTTTCCTAAATGGGAGCAGGTCCCTTCAGTGGTTTCATCTCAGTGTACTGGAAATGTTTATACATATATTTTTATCAATGCTTATGGATTCTGCAGGCATAGATTCCTTTCTTTAGTTAGGTTATTAAGTTTGCTCCAGTTTTCTTGAGGTGCGCTCCATGTCAGCTCTTCTCAGTGGTAGCACCAAAGCTTAGAACAAGGAGTTGGAAGCCCTGCCCAGGGAAACTGAATCCATATGAAGGGTGCTAAAACCTTTGCTTAACAATAACTATTTTCATTTCGATGGAACACGGAAGGACTGTGGCTGACCAAGTTCGCAGATGACTGCAAACTGGGCGCCATAATCGACTCTCCAGCCGACACAAGCATCCTCCAAAAGGGCCTCATAGAAACAGACAACTGGTGCCAGAGCCATGACCTCAAGCTAAATGCCAAAAAGTGTATAGTCATCCCCTTTGGCAAAAACAAAGTGCCCACAAATTACCACATAGATGGTAATCCATTAAGTACAGAAGAAGTAATTAGGGACCTGGGGACCCAAGTTGATAGCAATCTCTCATTTGACAACCACGTGGCCAAAGTGGTTAGAAAAACATTTTATATAGCCCACCTAATCATGAAGGGATTCACATCTAGATCAGGGGAGGTCATCGTGCCTCTTTACTCATCCCTCATCAGTCCCATAATTGAGTACAATGCTCCTTTTGGGATGTACCTTACCAGACACCTGCAGCAACTGGAAAGACCCCAAAAGTACCTCACCAAGAGGATCAAAGAGCTCAAACAGATGCCATATGCTGCCCGGTTAAAGAAACTCCAGCTCTATTCAGTGGCATACCGCCTGTTCAGAGGCGATCTGTGCCTGACATATAAAGCCATGTCCAACCCGGAATTAATGGACATGCTGCACATCAGAAAATCCAAATCCCATCGAGCTACGCGCTCGAGAGACTTGAACCTCAGCACTGAAATAAATAGGACATGCTGGAGGGACAGATTCATAACCCAGAGGCTCCCTTCACTCTGGAATAAAATCCCAGTCCAGGTTAGGCAGAGTCCCTCATTGACTCTCTTCAAGAGGAATCTTGATGAGTGGATGGGATATCTTAGGTTTACCCCGGGTATCACTTCTGTGTCACTGTTAGACAGAGGCACAGTATACTAACCTCGAAAAAGGGCATAGCAAAATAAATTTAAAATGGGTGGCGAAAGCCAAACACATTCTGGCTAGGCTTATAAATGCCCTAGGGCAGATAGCCTAGTATGAACCTATGAACCTATGATGGTAAATATTTTAAACAAACCACAGGGATTGCAGTGGGAGCAGCCATGGCCCCCAGCTTGTGTAACACTGCAATGGGAAAATGGGAAGAGGAATGTATGTACACCTCCCCCCTTTCAATCACACATGGCCTGTTACCTTCACTTTATTGATGACATCTTTATTATTTGGAATGGGAGCCTGGATCTTCTTGAGCAGTTTCTGGTATAGCAATTCCATGAGTTTCCTCCACTTTACCACCAACCACAGCCACGATACAGTTAGTTTTTTTGGACATCCCAATTAGTAAGAATGTGGAGACAGGATTCCTCACCAATGACTTGTACCAAAAACCCACCTGGGTCAATTTGCTACTTCACTACAGCAGCATGCAGCCACAGAGAAGAAAAATGAATGTAATTAAATCACAAGGACTGAGGACAGCAAGAGTGACTAAGGAAAAAAGAATCATTCACAAAAAATCTCATATAACTGCAAAAAAAATTTTTTCTGGCCTGAGGATGCTACAGACATTTCATTAAACTAGTCCTAAACCCCATCATTACTCATAAAGAAAACAATGGCCCCGGTTTGGAACATTCCTTAGACCAGACTTACAGATATTTCTGTAACCTCACCAAACACAGGGACAATGATAGGTGAAGGACGAGCATCACCCTCACCTATTCATTGGACTTTAACAGCATCACTAGAGCAGTCGAGAGTAACTGGTGCATTATTAACAAGAACAATACTCTGAATAAGTTACTTCCCCCAAACCTGGATTTTTCCATCCATAAAAACAAAGGCATTATTTGTTTGGCTCTTCTCAATGGTGAGGAATGCCAGGGTTTTTTTTTATTTCTTAAGGCTGACCTCGCAGTTCACAGGATTGTAGAGCATTTCATAGGGTTCTTAACCAGATTGTAGAGCATTTCTTGAAGGTTCTTCAGCGTGCCTTCTGCCTACTTTTGGTGGTGATGGTTCTTTTTGCTGCTTTTCTTGAATTGATTGCTCATACCTCATCATACCAGGAGATATTTGTTGGTGGCCACAACCTTTTTCAAACATAACATTTCACAGATTGTTTAGTTCAACTGACATTGGTGTTTCTGATATTTGTCTTTTACATCCTCCTTTCTGGATCACAGTACAGTTCTATTTCCATAGTCAGAAGATTAAGTCAGTCTTTCCTGTGAAGCCCTGATCTCTCTGATGTTCTTCATATTTCACTGTTGCAGTCATTACATTTGGGTTATCTGCCTGCAGGTAGCCCTCAGCCGGCCTGAATATCAAAGTCTTGGATTCCTGCGTCGGATGCTGTCTCTTCTTCCATGACGTCAGGTCATCAGGGGTATAAAACATGCGGCTGACGCCATTACATCAGTCTTTCTTGCCGCGCGGTGCCCGAAGCAGAAGCAGTTTGCAAGTGCCGGTTGGCCGACTCCTGAAATTTTCGTTTTCGAGTTTCAGAACAGAAGTCTTCAAAAAAGCTAAGTACCCCGTTGGGGATCCTTTTTCTTGCTCTTAACCGATGTCAGTAAAAGTTAACAATTGTATTACCTGTGGACAGCAAATACCTCATAAAGATTTTAATTCGTACTGCATTCCTTACTTAGGCCCAGACCACGACATCCCTCGCTGTCGGTTTTGTGCCTTATTCAACCCCCGGACTATTTGTCACCGGTTTATTTTTGCAGCAAATTATTTTGGTACTCGGTTTAACTATCCAGAAATGGCTTCGGTAAGCCATCCGACTGTAAAGATAAAGACAGAGACAGACCGCATAGGTCCAAAGCTGCCGACAACGCTTCCGTTAAGCTAGTCGCCAGTTCACCGGTAATCAGTGAGGTGCTTTCGCAGCCTCTGATACCCACTACTTCAGATTCGCAGGCCTCTACTGAGACCCATTCGGAGTCTGGTATGCCACGAGATGCTTCTTCGACTATGGAACCTGCGAATGTCTCTACCTTGGATGAGTCCGGAGCCTCTGTGCCGGCAGTGGCTTCTGAGGGTGCATTCAGGCCTATGGACTTGCATTTCAAACTGACGCCATCTTCTTCTTCAAGGCCTAAAACTCGACCCATGCCTAGAAAACCGACATCCAAACCGCATGGTCAGGCCCATATGCCTAAAAAACAAATTATAAGAATTGCTGAAGACCTTATTACTTTAATTAGGGGAAGCCAGCCTTCTCCCTATAAGAGACCTAGAACTGATTTTCCTTCTGATTCTTCTGATCAGGATTCTGAATTTTCTGTTTCTTCTGATTACCAGGATTTGCCCTTATCTACCTGTGCGGATTCTGATGCAGAGGATTCCATTCCCTCTGCTTCCCTTCCAGAAGATTTTTCTTTTGGTGAAACCTTGCATACTCTTAGGGAGCATTTCCGCTGGGAAAGCCAGGATTACTCTGACGCCAAAAAGAGGCTTAGGGAATTCTTACTCCTCCCTCAGCACAGGCCTTAAGCTATCCCTCCTGTCCTGGACATTGTAGATGATGCCTTCTTGGAATCTAGCCTGGCTCCAGACACTTTACCTCCAGCTCCCAGGAAGCCTGACAGGTATTACAGAGTACCTGACTCTCACAAATTCCTCTTCAAGAATCCTACTGCGGACCCAGAGAAAACCCTACCCCCTCTGATAGAGATTCCAGGGCCTTGGACAGATGGGGTAAGAAGGTATACACTTCTGCTACTTTGGCCATTAGGGCCTTAAACTGCCAGTTTCATATGCTAAAGTATCAGCAGCATATTATGGGGCTACTTAAACAGAAAATGATGTTGATTCCTGACTGTGCTGAAAGTAAAGAATTACAGTATTTAATGCATTCTGTTGAACAGGTTGGTAAACATACTTTGTAATGTGGTTTTGACTCTTTAGAAGCATCGTGCAGGGCTGCTGTCACTGGGTCTGTACTTAGAAGGCATGCTTGGCTTAAGGAGCAAATTTTGTCAGATCATGTTAAAGCTAAATTACTGGATGCTTCCTTAAACCAAGACCGCCTGTTTGGCAACAAAGCAGAAGAAGTCCTTAAAAAGATGGAGGAAAAAGCTAAATCTATGCAAACAGTTAAAGATTTCCTGCAAGTACAGCCTCCCAGATTTAGTACGCATTGGCCTTCTAAGAATTTGTCCTTTCCTGTCTCTCCCAGGCCTTCTCAGTCCAAACCCAAGAACAGCAGACCACCTAGACTACAGTCTCAAGGCCTAAGCAGTGGGGGGCTCCCACTTTCAAAGCTGGAAGTAGTAAGACACCACCCTATGGAAAAATGTCACAATGACTTAACCTTAAACATTCCAAGCCCTGCTCAACTGCCTGCTCCCTTAGAGGGAAGGATTGCCCTGCATGCAAAAAACTGGGAACTCATTACCCAGGACAAATGGGTTTTAAATATAGTTTTCCAAGGATACAGATTCCACTTCCACACCTTACCAACCCCAAACGGTTGGCTAGACCTACCCGCAAATCAATAGGCAGAGGTTCAACAGCAGCTTCTCTCTCCTCTAAGTATCAGGGCTATTCAGCCTGCCCCAGCAGAAGAAAGAGGACAAGGTTTTTACTCCAGACTTTTCCTGGTACCCAGAAAAGACAGCTCCTGGCATCCTATCCTGGACCTCTCTATTCTAAACACCTTTTTAGTAATTCCAAAATTCAAAATGCTAACACTTCAACAGGTGCTTCCTATGCTAGGCAAAGATGCCTGGTTGGCAACCTTAGACTTAAAGGAAGCTTACCTGCACATTCCAATAAGGGAATCTTGTAGGAAATACCTACGCTTCAGAGCAGGTTCCATGCACTGTCAGTTCTCTGCACTTCCATTTGGCTTATCTATTGCACCCATGGTATTCACAAAGTGTCTAGCTCCAGTCCTTGCATTTTGTAGCCAAAGGAATATTCAAATATACCCATACCTGGATGATTGTCTAATTCAGGCAGAAAATCAGGGCATGCTACTAAAACATCTGGCATTTGTAAAGAAACTTCTAACCTCACAGGGGTACATCATAAATGAAAAGAAATCTCATCTAGTACCCTGCCAATAAATTGTATTCTTGGGAGCAAGCTTGAACACAACTTCCCAGATGGCTTACCTCATGCCAGAGAAACAAGGTTTGACAGCCTGCTTCAAACTACTGGCCACAAAGACCCAGCTATCTGCAAGGAAAATCCTGCAAGACATGGGGTTCATGGCCTCTTGTATTCTACTAATTCCGTATGCAAGACTGCATTTGAGGAAATTACAATGGTATCTAAAAAGCCTATGGTGTCAGCATTCTCAGGAACTGGAATCAATGATTCCTATCATTCCTTGTATAAAGACAGAGTTCCTTTGGTGAGCAGAGGCCTGCTACCACAACAAGGGGCTCCCATTCACTCTACCCCCTGCAGCCCAAACCCTAACAACAGACACATCAGACTGTGGATGGGGGGCTCACTTGGCAGGGCAGTGCATTCAGGGCAAATGGAACCCAAGTCAGATGCACCTGCATATCAGTCAAAAAGGAATGTTAGCTGTAGAGAATTCCCTGACAGCCTTCAAGGACCACATTCTTCCAGGACAATTATTGGTAAAGACAGACAACACCACTGTTATGTGGTACATAAACAAGCACGGGGGAACCCACTCGTACCCTCTCTGCAGACTAGCCATGGCTCTGTGGAACACAGCCTTGAGCTACCAAGTTCACCTACAAGCTCATTTCCTGCTAGGTAAGCTAAATTCACTGGCAGACAACCTAAGCAGAAATCTCATGGACCCACACAAGTGGAAACTGGAACCAAAGATATTCAACCTTTTGAGAAACAAATGGGGGAATCTAGAGATAGACCTCTTTGCCTCCCCTCAGAACTACCAATTGGACGAATTCTGCACAAGGACTTCCCACAGTCAAGCTTGGAAAGTGGATGCTCTGTCCTTCACTTGGGAAAGCCTCTCAGTTTATGCCTTTCCCCCTCTGCCTCTCCTCTCGAAAGTTCTGCTAAATTTCAAACAGGACAAACCAAGAACAATACTGATTGCACCAGACTGGCCACGCCAACACTGGTACCCCCTCTTGCGCAGTATGTCACTGCTGGAACCATGGCACCTGCCTCAGACCCCTACCCTGCTGTCCCAGCAGGAGGGCCACATTCTCCACCCTCAGCTTCAAGCCCTGAACCTTGCAGCCTGGCTAATTCCTTCAGCTCTCCAATAGCATCCCTCAGTAAGCAGGTGCTAGATGTCATTCTGGAGGCAAGGAGGCCTAGTACTAGAAAATCCTATGCTGAAAAATGGAAAAGATACTGTACCTGTAGCCAGACTCAGGGGATGGGCACAACAGTGCCCAACTTACTGCATATTCTTCAGTACTTAACAGAGATGCTCCATAAGGGCCTTTCCTTCTCGTCAATTAAAATTCATGCCTCTGCCATTTCAGCACATTATAATACTGAACCACACCCCTTCTCTCACCCCCTGCTAAAGCAATTTCTCAGAGGAGCCAAAAACTTAAGACCTCCCAGGAGAGCCCCTACCCCGGCCTGGGACCTTAACTTTGTATTGGAAAAGCTCACTCTACCTCCTTTTGAGCCAGCTGCAACTGCAGAGTTGAAATTCCTTTCTTGGAAAACAGCCTTCCTTCTAGCCATCACTTCAGCAAGAAGAGTGTCTGAATTACAGGCCCTCGTGGCAGTGGAGCCCTTCATCATCTTCCATGCAGACAGGGTGTCCCTCAGGACTAATCTTTCCTTTATGCCCAAGGTGGTGTCTAGTGTGGCCCTTAATCAGTCCATTCATTTGCCTACTTTTTTCCCAAATCCACAAAACAAAGGAGAACGAATACTGTACTCTTTGGACGTGCACAGACAACTTAGATTTTATTTGGACAGGACTAAGCCTCTCAGAAAATCTGAACAGCTGCTAGATGGCTTTGCTGCAGGGGCAGAGGGGAAGGCTATTTCAAAGCAAACCATTTCTAAGTGGATAGCCCATTGCATTAATTTCTGCTGTAAGCACCATGGAAAACCAACCCCACGAGGGACAAGATCACATTCCACCAGGGCTGCCTCTACCTCTACAGCCTTTCTCAGAGGTGTCCCTACCAGGGACATCCTAGAAGCTGCTGCCTGGAGCTCTGTACATACCTTCACCAAACATTACCACATGCCTATTTTTTCTAAATCCAGAGCTGTTTTTGCCACTGCAGTTTTGCAGGGCTTAATAGCGGGTCCTAATGCTCTCTAACTTCCTCCTCCCTTTTTTAGCTTTGAGAATCAACCCAAATGTAATGACTGCAGCAATGAAACACGAAGAACATAGTACAGTTGTGTACACTTACCATAAATGTAGATGCTTGAGTGTATTCACTGTTGCAGTCCTGATTACCCACCGTCCAGCCCCTTGACTTCTCTTGACTATACTTTTCCTCTTGTTTAGTGCTTTTTCAACTTTCTGGTGTCTTTGCTTTTTGTTGGAGATGTAATCTAATATATAGTTGCTTTCCATTATGGGGGCACCTAACATCTGGGGCAAGAAAAGCTGATGTAATGGCATCAGCTGCATGTTTTATACCACTGACGACCTGACGTCATGGAAGAAGAGACAGCATTCGACACAGGAATCCAAGACTTTGATATTCAGGCTGGCTGAGGGCTACATGCAGGCAGATAACCCAAATGTAATGACTGTAACAGTGAATACACTCGAACATCCAGATTTATGGTAAGTGTACACAACTGTACTTTTCTTTCTTTTTTTTTTTTTTTTTTGCGTCTGTAATTTTTCTTCCAACAACTAAAGATTGTGGCTTCTTTTTGGTTACCACTTTAATCGCGTTATGGAGAGGCTGTAGGCTTAGCTCATTTTCAGCCTTACCCTTAGAGCCACTTCTCTTTCAGTTTCTAATGTGGATGTTCGTATTGCATTAGGTAATAGACTGCCTGTTTATCTTTAACTAGATATTAGCTTCTGGCTTTTCTTTATGAATATTTTCCCTTCTTCAGGATTATTCTTAGCTCCTGAGCTGGTAGGTACTTCTTTCTCCCTGTAAGCCTCCTGGGCTCCATCTGTGTAGACTACCAGGCAGTGCTGCTGTGTTTTTTCTTTAAAAATTAAGTCATCCTTTCTTGTCTCTAGGCAAAAGGGAACATTTGGAGTCCATTTAATCATTTCTTGATTCTTGCTGTAGGATTTCTTGCAGTCCTGTTGGCACTGATTTTTGTGCATCAAGAACCCCCTGAGGGAGTTTTATGGAAAAAATGCTTTGATTCCTTCCTTCCTATGGATTTAAAGAGTTTTACCCAAGTTGGGATCACCACAGGCATACTCCTTTCTCATATGGTCTCGTCTAGCAGTTTTCATATTTGCCTTGCAAACCAACTGCAGCTATTTTTTTCATTTTTTCCCCCGTTTATGCCTTTCCTTCCAGTGAACACTGGGGACACTCAGTGCCTCACCCACCATTATATTTCTGTTGACTATTATCTTTGGTACTCTCTGTATGGTCCCAGATTTTCCTTTGTTGTGACATTATTAGATTCATGGCTGGGTCTATTAGGTTCTTGGCCAGGTCTATTAGATTCATGGATGGGCTTATTTGTTTATTCCACTAATCTGATGTCTGTGTTGTAGCATGGCCAATGCTTGATATTAATCCTCTTTGCTTTCTAGGATTTTTCCCTTATAAAATATGTTCTTCAGTTTGGACTTATTGTTGTCACCACTAGTCAATTGTCTTTGGTTCACTTACCATATAGACTTATTTGATCTGAGCCTTCCGTGACAGCACTTCCAGCCCCATCTGGTCAACATTTGTTCAAGTATTACTTCTCTTTTTTTGCAGGTCAGATATTGGTAGATTTCTTCACTCATTCTTTGTTGAGTTTTATTAGTGATAATCCTCACAACTATTTATGCTGTAATGCCTTCCTTCCTTGCTATCCTTATACCTTCTGCCTCAGTTGGGTTGGAGTTGGATCTTTGTGTCTGGTTCCTCTTCTCCTCTAGTCTCACATTTGCACATGTTTCATTTCATGTCTCCAATGTATTTCTGACACATTTATGAGATTTTTCTCTCTATTTATGGTTATCTTCAGATACCTCCTTGCTGTTGGGCAGCCGCTCACTTCTGTATTTTCTGTTGATTCTGTTCTAACAGTAAAGGAAAATGGACCAAGTCGTAACACATACAAATGTTATGTATGTACCAGAGTGGTAGATGTGTAGGACTGTGGAAAGTCTTCCTCTAGTACCCCACCCTCCTTTTGTCTCTCTTTGTATGTGGGGTTGGCTCTTGTTTTGCTTCAGACATCTTTATTTTTGTGTCCATTTTACTGCAGTTATTCTAACCATTTTTGAATAATAACAAATTCAGCAAAAGAGAGCTAAGTTAGCAATTTAAGTTGTTCTGAGAATATATATTCTAGATTTATGCAGGGCAGAAGTTACTAAATGAAAAAATAGGTTCACATTACTGCACTTCAATTTGGTTGACTTAAGCAGGAGGCCATGGTTATAAATTAGGCTAGTAGTGTATAATCATTCTTTAAGGATAACATTTGCATGAAATATAGCTGACTGTCACTTGGTTCTGAAGGGTGACTGACTATTAGTAGATAGGAAGAGCATAATGCTGAAGTCACTCAGCTGTAGAAATGGATATCTGACATGCAATTATATGTGTCCCTACATGCATTCTTTGTGACCTTGTGCTAGTCATTTAAATTTCTTGCGCCCACAGCTACTTCTGAAAATAAAATGTGTACATCAGTAGTCAAGTGTTACCACATTTCAAAAAAAAAAAGTATTAACATAATCCCTGGAAGAAGTACACCCAGTATGGCAGCTATTCTTCATATCCTGCCTGCGTGCAGCTGCTTTCCCCACCTAACCGTAGTCCCTTATCCCCTGTTTACAGAAATGTTTTTTTACTCTGCTACTTTCACAAAGTCATAATTCTTCCTTTACAGCTTGTTCTGCTCTCCCAATATCAAAACTTACACCCGCATCATTATCCCCATTTCCCTGTCTCCTTTCTTCTCTCACGCTTTTGTTACCCTTTTGTATATCTCACACTTACCTTCCATAGTTCTCTGTAGGGGTGTAGCCAGGATTTTTAGAATTGTACTTCATATTCCAGAAAGAAGCCCTCTCTATCTAGCTTGCAGCTCACCCCTCAGTCCTATGCAATTTTCTCCCTCTGTGTGTGTGTGTGTGTGTGTGTGTGTGTGTGTGTGTGTGTGTGTGTGTGTGTGTTTATATAGCTCTCTCTTTCTCTCTGTTTCTCTGTATATATATGTACGCACTTTTTGCCTGCCTTAGTCAGCCCTTATCTGCAAACCACTTATCTTTTTCCCTGTCACCCTCTGATGTGAGCCTGCAGCCCTTTATGGTAAGGGAGTCAGACACATCCTCCTGGGGTGCTCCAGTATTGGTTCAGGTACAAGAAACCAACCCTTTAGGTGTTAAGAGAGGTCTGGGGTAAGAGCACTCTTGCAAGACATAATACTCTGTCCCCAAATATTTTGTCCTCCAGAAACTTCACCACACAGCAGACAATCAGGTTAATATCATGTAAAGAGCTGATGTGGTTTTCTTAGCTAAGAGTGTTTTACAGTCAGCTACTGTCAGAGACTATGCTCCTGTTCAGAATGACTCTGGGGCTAGTTTTTCTAGAAATCAGTCTGGCACAGCAGATTTTGATAGGGACTCTGATGTGAACATTCTGAATGCATACAGTCTGGTTCTTTAGAAGGTGAACAGGTTCAAAAATCCAAACAAGTGTTCATCTTTCCACAGTGGTACTTAAAAAATTGCTGGATCTAGTACCTGCTTCCATTGAAGTTCCAGATACCAGGTGGTGAATTTTGTAAAATGAGAATTAAAGTGCTGGAGGGATCCATTGTCTCTCTATCCAGACCTACCCTTCTCCCTCCAGAACCCAGTTCAATCAGTTCAGACAGACTCATCAGATATTGCATGGAAAACAATGTCCAGGTGAATGGAGTCCTTCAGATGCAAAAAGCACATAAATGTCAAATAAATGGTAGCACTAATTCAGTCCTTAAAAGTTTTTCACCACTTAACCCCCATTTATTGATCACAGACAAAGAAGGGGGTACAAGGTTATACCTTCTTTGCTGATTGGCAGCGATGGCCTGGAAGCTGGCCTTACAGCATTCTGTGATGGTTGAGGCCTCATACATCCCATCATAGCAAAACCTAGTGGCAGGCAAACTAAGCAGATCCCAACGGGACCCCTATGAATGGAGACTCAGGACAAATGTCTGCCTGGATTTGGTCCAGATGTGGGAAATATTTGAAGTGGTTGTGTTCACCTCCTTTCAAAACAGACAGTTGGAAAAATTCTACTCGAAACATCCTTGCAACCGTGCTTGGAGAACAAAAGCATTCTTGTTCCGTTGGATGGGAATGTTCCTTTTTGCATTTCTACCCTTTACAAAGATACATTTAAAGATTAGATTCAGAAAGGATTACCAAAAATCATTGCAGTGACCCCCCCACTTTGGCCAAGGCAAAGTTGGTTCTCCCTTTTAATAGAATTGGCCAAGGACAATTACCACAACCTTCCTCATACTCTGGATCTGCTTACACAGTGTCAGGGGCAACTGGTGCCCCCTGTCTTAGAGCAATAGTTTCTAATAGCCTGGATTATTCTATCACAATACCTTTTAGGCACTTGTTCCATGTAGCTGTGCAGCAGGTATTAAAGGAGGCAAGAAGACCTGTGACTAGAAAATATTAATGTTTACAAGTGGAAGAGGTTTTCTAGGTGGTGACAATATCAGAGGGCCCATGAACTACTCAATGATGGCTTATCTTTTGGCAAACACTGTAGATTCCTTGCAGACTACTCTGTCAGAGATACTGGATGAGCAAATTGGTGTAACTAAGGAAATAATTTTTTTGAGCTGATATAAAATCATAAATTGCCTAGACATAAGGCCTTACCGAGTCTAATTATGGTGGCTGCCAAAAAAGCAATTATTAAAAAATGGAAATCAAATGTCTAAACTAACTGTACAAGAAGTAGTGAATATAATAACAGAGATAAAACAACTGGAATTGGGATTTTGGAAAAGGGTAGAAGCAAATTGCATAGAAAAAATAGGAATTGTGGAACAATACATTCAGAGTAGGAACATTGATTAAAAGAAAGCAGGATTTCAATGAGCTATGTAATGTTTGACTGACAATGACTGGAAAGATTATAAGTGATGTATAATGTTTGCAACTAAAATTACGTCAATATGGTTTGTTTTCATTTATATAAATGTATGATTGCCTATGTCAAATGTGATCATTTAATAAAGATGTTACTTGGGTAAAAAAAAAAAAACGATTGCTTATCTTATGGCTCTCGGCCATCTCAGTTTGTCTGGCCATGGACCCCCCTTTTGGACAAATAGTTTATGAAAGGAATGTTGTACTTGAGACCCCCTAAGCAAATTCCTCCTCCTTAAGATCTTAACTTTGTTTATGGAAAAGTGGACTGCATCTCCCTTTGAACCTGCCTTTCAGGCTGATTTGAAGTTCATCACTTGGAGAACTGATTTGCTTATTGATCTTGCATCTGCAAGGTGAGTCTCTGTGCTTCAAGCATTCATGGTGGGCCAGCCAGTCTTATCTGATTTTCCAGAAGGAAACTGATTTTCCAGAAGGAAAGGATTTTTTTTACACAGTAATCCTTCTTTCATCCCAAAATTTGTTTCTGAATTTACCCTGAATCAAGCCATTAATCTCCCAGTTTTCTTTTTGAAACCTAAAAACAAGGGAGAGAAGATTCTGCATGTCTTGGATGTGCACAGACAGCTTATGTACTATATTGACAGATGACTATTATGTATCTTTTTTTATGTATTTTTATTGGTTAAGTCATGGAGGTTTTAAATAATATTTAAGTTACTGATCATGTGACCATTTGAAGTTGGTTTACTATTTAAATAGCCAGTTACACAATTCAGTTTTAGTCTTTATGAAGACCTAAGCAGTGAGGATGAAAGCACTTAACTGAAATTTGTTGTGTATTCTTTTAATAAATGCAGGTTGTAGTTTGAACTTAACTCCGGGTGGCTGGTATATGTTTATTCTGACTGTTATTGAGAAATTCTCTAGCACAGAGGTCCAGTTTACAAGGCTGTGCTTGTGCAGGATTTACTTGACTTACTAGTGCAGTTTTCCTGTATTTACCACCTTTTTGATTTTTTACTATGTTGACAGAACTAAACCATTCAGGAAAACCGAAGAGTTGTTTATTTCCTGTTCTGGAGCTAAAAGGGTCAACCTGTCTCTAAGTAATCTGTTGCTCATTGGTTGTCTTCTGCTACTGTTTTTTGTTACTCTCACCACGGTAAATCAATTCCAGTCAAAGTTAAGGTACATTCCACCAGAATGAGGAAGGGGGATATGAAAAATGCACTAGCTAGGCACATTAGTACCAGCACTGACCATGTTTTT
Organism: Protopterus annectens; assembly: GCF_019279795.1. Classification (NCBI taxonomy): domain Eukaryota; kingdom Metazoa; phylum Chordata; order Ceratodontiformes; family Protopteridae; genus Protopterus; species Protopterus annectens. The sequence continues at coordinate 1,372,263,817 of NC_056741.1, read as the reverse complement.
GTATTTTTTGTGTTGGAATGTGTTCAGAAGGATTTTAGGGGAGGGACCTTGGGAAGATGAGCTTGAGGCCAAGGAATTAAGTTGGCATTTGAAATTGAATGCCACAGTCCCCCCCCAGGTCTCAACAACAATCTATCTATAGCCAGTGTGCTTAAATTAAAATCTTATATTGTATAAAGTAACTTCCCAATTTGTAGTGTATGATTATGTGTTGGATGTGGGAAAACTATATATATATATTTTTATGGTGCTTGTGTCAATGATTTTTATTTGAATGTTGGTCATTTAACATTGTGTGTTACTTTAAAGTAATTTTTGGGCTTTAATTGAGGGAGAGAATTCATTGTATATGTGTTTGAGGGTGGGGTATATATAAGTGGTGTTCAAACCAGAGTAGGGCTGCAAGGTGCACTTGCACCCTGGAATCGGGCTGACTAATGTTAGTCTCAATAATGACTGACTGGACCTTGTTGCAGGAACTAGTTTCCCTGGAGAATGTCTTGGCGGACAATTTTGGGTTTAATTTTCACCCAACTGATTAAATAGTGAGGTATGGTAAGTGCAAATTTTATAACCCATCTCTCATGCAAATTATCCAGAACATTTAACAGAAACTCAACTTCACATGCAGTACTGACATTTAATGAGTCTCAATCTCTTATAAATAGAATATCATCTCACACACATAAATATCTGTTGTATTTTTGTTATCTCAGCTTTTTTGTATTAATCAGTTTTTTGAAATCATTGTATTTTCTATTTTTTGTAGCTAAATTTTATTTTACTTTGTAACTGGAAATATAACTTTGTAATGTACTTTAATTTTCTTTTGTAAGTTAGGGTATATTTTACTTATTTTCCCTCTGTTTCATTTTTAATGCATACATTAGCATAGGTTTTAACTCATTTTTATCCTTAAATCCTTTTAACAAACTATAGTTATTCATTTTTAAAATATTTTGAAATATATCTTTTAGTTATATTAGCTAGATATAATTAGGAAAACAAACTTAGGGAAAGATATAATGTATTTCTCTATTTCCTTTATATAATATATATACACGCCCTTGATACTAACATATATTATACCTTTATATATTATTTATATACTGGTTTTGTCATGATGATAATTCTAATTACATATCCTCTTTCTTAAGTATGTTTTTCCTAATAATGTAGCAATTTTTGAGAGAATTTTCCCTCCAAAGCCTTTTCAGTAAGAATTTGGTAACTGGATGAGGTTCCTCCAAAGCCTTGTGCCAAGCCCTTCGAGAAATTCTATGTAGAACTCTGATAGAACTTATATAGGCTTTCTCTTAGTCTTCTTATCCATATTTTAGGAGAACTCCCTATCCAAATTCATAATTAGAATCTCCTGAAGAAATAAATCATTTGAGAAGCCATGGAAGAATAAAGAGACTCTTAGAAAAGGGAAGGGATTCTTTGTCTTGTCCTTAAAAGAATCTTCTTTCCCCCTTTTTTTTTGCTGGTGGTCCTAGCTTCTACTGTGGCATGAAAATCTCCTTTTTAGTAAACAAGGTCATGAACTTTTATGTCCATTTTAGCATCAACTCATTTTGTTTCACACCCAGCAACAAGGTGTGCAAATGTTTTAACTAGTTTATTAGAACTTGCATTTTGGTGTGTTTCTCCACATGTTCAATAGATTTTTTGTAACCCAATGTCTATTAGCACCCTGTATTTTGATTTCATTTCACCCCTATTTATTTTTGTTTATTTTTTTTAGCCCTGTTTTTATGTGCCTTTTTCAGCCATTAAATCTGTGTAAAATTTTTTGCCCAAATTAAACTTTTTTGCTGTACATTTAATTTTCTTCATTTTTTGCCCTGGCTTGATATTTTTATTCATTTTGCTAATTCAAGTAGTGCTGATGTTCTATACACTTTCTAGCATGGCAGCATCCAGGTTTCCACATTATGCTGATTTGTCCACTTTCCTTTTATGTGTTATGCCTTGTCATTCAATTTTGCCTTTTTTTGTTTGAGCTGCCTTGCTTTATGAGTTTTAAAAGCTCACTTGTTCTTTGAGTAAGCGTGCACCAGTTGGTTTTGAATAAAGAGAGTGAACTTTGCACAAATGTATGATGAAGTATAATGCACTCACATCAGAATATTGTGTATTACATCATCTTGACTGAGCATCTGTACCATTGTCATGCATCCAAGCACCAACAGGCAGCGATCACAGTAACTTTCAGCTGACCACCCTGGTGTTATCACAGGTCATTTGACAACAGTCACCTATTACAAGAGTATGTGGTGTTATTCCTGTGGGCTATGTAAGAGTTGTGTGTGGAACATTCACTTGTTGGCTGCGTGTTTTGCCTGTTTTGTTTATGTTTTGTTGTTTGGTTTTTTTTTTTTTGTTTTGTTTTTGAGTCTTCTGGCTTTTTTAGATTTTGGAGATCTCCTGAAGTTTGTGTTTATTTTATGTTTGTGTTTACCCGGTGTGATTTTTTACTTTGTGTTTGTCTCGATGTGGGACTATGTACTTGAACTATAAACTCAATTGGTTTATTTTTTGCAGAATCCTCATACTTTCTGGTTTCTTATTCGCAGATGAAATAGATATTATTTTTCATTTTTTGGTTTGTTCCTCATGCAATTCAAGCTTCTAAATGACAGACATTTTAAGACCAGACAAACCTTATTCTTTAAAAATTGCTAATGCCACAAGACCTATTTTAGTAGTGTTCTTGTTTATCCAAGATAATATTTAGTTATGTGATTTCCTGTATTTTGAGGAGAGGTTCATATGCCTTATGTAAATTATTGAATTCAAGGTTGGAGAGGTCTCCATTTGTATTTATTCCAAATTGGCATCAAATAATCCCATTCCAACTTCAAAAAAAAAAAAATTCTCCAATAAATGATTCTCTTACCTAGAATGGCAATGTTGAAAATGTGATTGAGGGACTATTCATAATGGGTTATTAACCCACAGGGACAGGGAACATAGAGGGTATATGGTGATGGGGGGAGACAGAGTTTTGTTAATGCTAGATGATGACAGGTAAAGGTTTTGTTAATGCGTCTTGATGCAGAGGAATCTTCATGCCATATCTCTCACCTACAAGACACCATCACCTTGCATGAACTTGATATTGGTGACAGTGTCACTCATCTCTGCGGTGATAAAGCCCTGCTGTGTAGTCTTATGTGATGTGTCTGGATCTAGAGAGCTGTACCGGTCTGTTTGCTTGGATAGTGGAAGCAGGAGCATGAGGTGGGAAGAAAGCTGAAAGTAGTGCTAAAATTTAGGAATTAATCTAGCTAATAAAATTCTAGTTTTTAATTCTTGTAGCAATAAAAAACAGTTAAAAAACAGCATCATGGTGAGGAGTTTTCAGTACAGGAAGGTAACTCATTACAGAGTACTCTAGGTATGAATTCCTCAACACAAAAACATTCCATGATAACCAAGTTTAGAGTGTCAGTTGTTTTGCACACCAAATGAAATGCACTCATACTGAAGTTGAGGTGTGTGTGTGTAACAGAGAGAAGACTTTACTTAGTTGTAACAGGTGTGGGTTTTTCTGTTAAGAGGCTCAGTTTAGCAGGTGGTATTATTGTGGTATAGAATTTTAACTGTTATAGTTATAAATGGTATCAGCATTGCAGTAGAGAGTAAAAGCAATTTGTTGCATTGGTACAGTGTGTTATTCATACAGCATGTACATGGGCATTAAGTTCTATGGTACTGCAGTTCCTGCTTGTCCCTCTACTGGTAACTCTGATAGTTCTTTTAACCACCTCCACCCTGCAATTTAATATAATAACTCAATTTATACTTTTGTAGCATGCACACATTCCCATTTGCGCATCATAATTCAAGGCAAATTTTCATGTAGCACATAAACTGAATTTCAATATGAAAGCTCTACAAGGTCTTTTCATTTCAGCTCTCCATTTTAATGTGGAATTATTCAGATGATTTTACTTTGCAGAGATTTCTGGTTTCAGATGGTGCATACTGGATTTTATTATTGGATTTTGACTCTTGCAGAGTGTGATGTTGTTCTGAATTTGGCAGGTTGTCATTATTGGTGTTATGAATTTGGTTCATTTTGTTTATTCTTCATATTGTAAATTAAAAATTAAAGCGCATAAAATCTAATACTATAAAGTGGTGCTGATACTATATTAATATAATTATGTTATAGTGTGCTATAAATGGGTCAGCAAGATAATCAGGAATTTTAGTCAAAAAACTAAATCAAGGAGCCTGTGATTTGGAAACTGGCCAAGGCCGTTGTAAATGCCAAACTGCCACTTGCCAGATTCATGTTCATGATGTGGGTTGCTGTTTCAGTGAATGTGGGTTTGTTTCGAAAAGAGTTCTAATGTTTAGTCTGTTTTCATTTTAATACTAATTGCTTTGTTTTTTCTTGTTAAGGTTCTGTCAGTGTTTGTGTATAAAAAAGTTATAAATAAAAGTTGTAATAAAAATCCAAATATCTGTAGTAAATGTAGAAGTAAAGCATAAAACATAAAAGTACAAAGCAACACACAAATACAATAAATTGGGGAGAAATATGGGGAGAATGGGCCGAGTAATGGGACACTGATGGGAAGGGGCTGGGGGGCATAGGGTGGGGGGGGGCATGAGCTGTTTGCACCCCACAAAAAAATCCCATGGCTCCCTTGGTGGTGTTGTACTGTGTTTAGTGATTCTGATGAAGTTTTTACAAAAGCGATAAATCCTTGGAGCTGTGTGCAATAAATTTTATCCATTCATCTCCTTACATTGTTTGGTTTACTTTCCTGGTTGAGCTGCTCCTATATTTTCGAGTTGGTGTTTCCTGCGTTTTTCTTGTGGTTCTCACGTTCCACCAGAACCTTATCCTTTTCAGTTGTATTTGGAAAGGTGTGGACCATAGAAGCATTCTAGAGGTAGTAACCTGGTCCTCTGTTCATACCTTTACAAAGCACTACAAACTGGATTCTTTCTTAAGTTCAAAGCAGGTTTTGTGGTGACCTTTCACCGATGCCTCCTGGATCCTTGTCCTTCCTAAGCCCATGTAGGGTAAACTCTGGGAGTATACCCATATGCTACTTAGGCAGCTTGAATGATGAACATAGTACAGTTGCATAAGTCCTACTTCCCTGTAGCAGTAGATGTTCAAATTTCATACTGCTTCAGTGGCAGTACCCACCCACTATCCCTCTTATTTTGAATATAGTTTGATGGTATCCAAACTTGTGGTTTTGTTGGTTGGTTTGGGTTATTTGTGTTGGTGGTTTGTAGCTGCAAATTGATGTTTTTTCAGGGAATTCTTGCGTCTGGTCCTTCTTGGTTCTTCCTACTTGGCACTAAAAGCCTAAATAACTGACTTTTTTGACAAGGGTTAGGCTTCTTCTTATGGAAGGAGCTTAGCCAACCTCCTATCAAAGAGAGTCAGATGAGGAGATTCTGAGCTCTGAAAAGCTGCCATTGTGGGTTTGTGCAGGCATAGAACTCATATGCTACTGGGGCATTGTGAAATTAAAACGTCTACTGTTACAGTTAAGTAGGACTTATGCAACTGTACTTTCTTCCCACCCTGATATGCAAAAACGAAGAAAGTTGTATGTGAGTCTTTGGTCTTCAAGTTGGCTTTGGCTTTGCCTCAGCTGCTGATGAATGACTCTGTTGTGGCCATTTCAGTTACCTTGGATTATTCATCATTTTTCTCTCTATCTCACTGATATTGCTCCTCAAGAAACCATGAAGGACTGGAAGACAAGCATGTCCTCTGCAACTGGTCAGCAGACCCCTTCAGGCAAGGGAGAATCACACCTGCTAATGTCAGAGGATAGAGCCCATAATGCTTAACTACAAAGCCACCATAGTGAAACTGATGCCCAAGTAAGAAACTCAGCTCGTCCTTGGGTTGGTCTTTCCTGGGGGGATTAAATTGGAAGAACCACCAAAGGCTAGTAATGAATAAAAATACAATTTAATTCAACCACACTGTGATTTAACAGGTAGTTGAGTTGAGCCAAGTAATACGCTTTCATCCCCAAGAATGCAATGGGACTTTATCGGAACTAATTATCTTAAAAAATCAAAAATTTAAGAAATACCTCAAGGTCATATGACAATAACAAGCCAGTAGCATCGCTCAAAATATTTAAAGTGTTAATAATGAATTAATTAGATGACAAAGTAACAAAATTAATTAGATGACAAAGTAAAAAGGTAAATAATAGCATATTTCAAAGTGACCATGTATTTATACTTTCATCAAAAATAAAACATTCATAATGTACATAATTTATATTAAACATGTGTAAATAAAGACAGATTCTAAACAAGTAAATACCTATTTATTAAGAAACCCCAACAACTGCCTATTTTTAAAACTATTGTAACTTGGTGGACCTCTGTCTAAGCATTGGTAAAATAGAAACAGAATCATTAATACCCGGTGGACAGATAGCATTATGTTTCAGTTGTCAAAGTAGCTCTTTATACTCACTTCTGTTTTCCTAGGCATTGCTCCATGTGTTAAACTCCACAAGCTCAGTTATGACAAAATTAAATCGAAATAATATATCTTTATGTCAGTATGTATTATTTCACATACATATTGTTTGATTTTTTGTGATCCTTAAGAGTTTAGTTTCTTAGTCAGTTGCATAGCAATGGAGTTTATGTGAGCGGAATGATTATGTCCTCGTGTGACTGAGAACTTGCACTTAGAAGTGTACTTTCCTAGGAATCATGTAACGTTTTTGGTAAGCTGCTATTATAATTATTTTAGTATCTACAGTTAGGTAGGAATAAGTTTTTAAGGTTATATGTATTATTGTGTTGATACAATTTTTTAGAGATGAAGCTTAAACATTTTCGTTTAGATGGGTTTGCAGTTTAACTTTATATTCACAGCTTTACTTTTTATGATGACACTAGAAATGTGACTTTAATTAGTTTATTGTGTCTATGGCAACAGATAGGATTGATTGATATGTCATTAATTGCAGGTTGCTTGTGATTTGTTATATGTATTTAAAAGTGGAATATGCAATGTTTGATGTCTGATGAAGCATAGTGGTTCTACATGAAACCGCTCACATTTTTTACACTGTTTCTTAATAAAATGCTTGGATTTTATCTGCCATGTTTGTCACCTCCTCATCTTGATTTATCAGGATTACTTTATTAATGTTGACATATGTTTGCCTCCCCTCCACAAAACCACATTGATCGATATCTATCAATTTTTGCATCACCTTTGCCATTCATTTAGCCAATATAGACATAAGCACTTTATAATCATGGTTTAGAACCAAAATGGGCTTATATCAAGCTGAACCTGATGGGTTTTTACCATCTTTAGGTATTACAGCCACCACAGTTTTCTTCCAGGATATTGTTGGCATCTCCTCCTTTTAAAGTACTTTTAAACAAAACCTTCCAGATCTTTATCACTTCCTTCCCTCCTCGCTTCCAAACTCAAGCAGGAATGCCATCTCTTCCTGGAGACTTTCCTGCAGATTGGTTATACATCGGCATTTTAATCTTGTCTCCTCCTATCTTAGCTGTTAGTAATTGAGACTTATCTACCTCTAACCTTGGCATAGTTAATTCTTCCATAAATATCTCAATGTGTACTTTATATTGATTTCTGCATTTTTCTGCTTAATACATGGTTTCTCAAAATGTCCAATATATTTCTAATACCACTATAGGATCTTAAGGTTGTTTGCCTTGTTATACATTCCCTAAGCTTGGCAACAACCCTTTCTACTTTCTGTTGCCTGAGCTGTTGTGCTAAAAGCGTTTGTGGTCTGGAGTTATTAGGTCTATAAAATATCTGATAAAAGAGGGAAGTTATTTCAGGAGGTCACTCAGATTTTCCAATCCTCCATGCTAAAATACAGCACGTGCTTTCCTTCCATTTCAGGATCCTTTCATAGGAAACAGAATAAATAGTCTTGGCAAGGCACAGGAAAACAACATTTCAGAAAACTGTGGTAGGGAGTCTCAAAACAGAAGGGATAATCCTCCCAAAACACAGACAATATATGAAGAAAGAGATTGACAATATGCCCTTTCATGTTTGCCCTCTCTCAGTTCTGACATATCAGTAATACTGTCTCAAAGTGTAGGTTTTCATGTCCCTCTGTGGCACCAGATAACTTCAAACACTTAGATTCTGAGACTCATTCAGAAGGGCTGCAAGTGGCAGTGAGAGTCTTTTTCTCCTCTTCAGGGGATTCTTTCACATCCCGGAATTATCAGTCTTCTCTGTTTCTTCCTGTAATGAGAAACATGTGCTGTATCAAGGTGTCATGGAATCTCTTCCTCCAGATCAAACAAGGAAAGGATTTTATAAAACTGTATTTTTGGTACCAAAGAAAGAACCTTGGGACCTATCCTTGATCTTTCTTTTGTAAACCTTCACATCAAAGTCCCAAAACTCAAAATGCCCTGTCTGCAGTCTTTACTACCTCTCATTCCACCTTTCAGGTTTTTCAGTAACTCTGAATTTAAAATATGTTTATCACCTTCCAATTCTCTAATATTTCAGACATTTTTTGAAGATTTTCTTTGTGGCTGATGTACATTTTCAGTTTTCTACCTTACCCTTTGGTTTGTCTGCATCTCCAAGGGTGTTTATGAAGTGCTTGCCATCAGTAATTGCCCATTTTGGGTTGCAAGGCATTCGTATTTCCCCATATTTAGATGACTATCTTATTTTTGCAGATTATTTCATAACTTATCAAGAATCTCTGGCTTCAGTAAGAAATATTTTTCTCAGTCTGGGTTTTCAAATGAACATAGAAAAGTCTTCTATTATTCCATATCACATGATATTGTTCCTGGGATGTCTCCTGGATACATCCTTCATGATGGCTTTTTTCTACCACAGGATAACGTAATTTTTTTTTTTTTTTGCAAGGAACAGTTTCTGCTATTCTTCAACCAATCTCTACATTTTTCAGAGGATATTTCAGGATTCTAAGTTTCATGACCTTAACAATTCTCATGATTCAAGAACCAAATTCCATTCTCCCTCCTCAAATGCAAATAAAATAAAGCTGCAGCCCAAAGCTCAAAATGAAAGGATGGTCTTTTATTCCACTGAATTCACACAAACAGACACACAGTTGACTAAGCGCTTTCACCTAGCATTACAGCTAAAAAGGCATCTTCAGAGTCCTCATGATTCATTTGGCCAAAGTTCACGTGAAGAAAAGTTAAGGCTTCCTCAAAATGGTTTGGACCCAACACCAGCACCCTTTATAATTTCAGATTTCATTCCTGGGTTTTGCAAGAAGAGAATTGCTCCGATGGGTGGATCAGTTATCTTTCAACCTAGGTCTCGTTCTTTCCCTTTTCTAGACTGTAAGCACAGAATTTGCTTGTGAGCTGTAGCTGTAGCCCAGTGGGTAAAAGTTCAAGTTCTGTGGAACAAACAGGGCAGACTGAAACATATAAATATCAAGGAAATGTTTACTGTAATAAATGTTCTCAAGTCTCTAAATCTTATTTGGATTCCAGGCCCTCTGCGTGTAATCGCAAACAACACTACAGTAATGTGGTAGATAAACAAACAGTAGGGGACTATATACTACCCCCTTTCCAGAGTAGCTATGGTAGTCTGGGATTTAGCAACTCAGTACATTCTATTCCTACAGGCTACTTACATTCTGTCGGAGCAAAATGTTGTTGCAGACAAAGTGACTAGGAGCAGAAAAGACTCCCATAAATGGAAATTGAACTTTGGGGTCTTCTGGGAATTGATCCAGCTGTGAGGAATTCCTCGAGTTGATATATCTGCCTCCATTCACAACAGACAGCTGAAGACATTCTGCTCCAGGGCATCTTGGGCAAAGTCCTGAAAGACAGATGGCTTGTCTTTTCCATGGACAGGAATATTTATGTATGCTTTTCTTCCCTTTCTTCTGGTAACCAGACTTCTAATAATTCAGAAGGACTCCTGCAGAAAAATTGTGGTGACCCTCTTTTGGTCTAGGCAACAGTGGTTCTCAATTCTTTTAAAAATAGCTATGGATATGTACCTCTAGCTTCTTCACAGGATGGACTTACTCAGACCAGATAGGTGCTTTCATAAGCAGCAGCCTTCAACTTTATCAACCGACTGCCTGAGTAATAGAGTTCTAATACCTTTTAAGCACCTTTTTTCTGAGGATGTGCAGCAGGTATTAAAGGAGGCTAAGAAACCTGCTCCTAAAAAAGCATGTATGGAAAAGTGGAAAAGATGTTCTAACTGGTGCCAAAGTAAAAAAAAAAAAAAAAAAAAAAAGGTCCTTTTAAAGGCTAGACACCTGTGGTTCTACAACAGTTGTATGATAATGTATCCACAGGCCTTTTTTTACCCTTCTATAAAGATTCACCTTTCAGCTGTCTTTTCAGGTCCTTCCCTTTCTGCCTAGCCTGAAGTCAGTTTTTTCAAAGTGGTTTTATAAATCATCCATCTATAAGACAAGGCTTCTCCATGGGATCTTAATTTTGTACTACAGAAATTAACACATTTTTTTTCATTTGAACCAGCTCATGAGGATGATTTGACATTTTTTATCTTGGAAAAAGTGCAACCTATTGCTTTGACTCCTGTTAAGAGTATTTGAGTTAAAAGCTTCAGTGGTGAGTCATCCTTATCTAATCTTTCAAATAAGTTAAGGGTAAGTATGAGATCAAATCCTTCATTTATGCCTAATGTGATTTCAGAGTTTACTTTCTGCCAAGCTGTTCACATCCCCATTTTCTTTCCAGAAAAAAAAAATTAGGGGAGAAAAAAATGTACATACTTTGTATGCCCATAGACAACTGAGATACTGCATTGATGGGACAAAAACTATCAGGAGTTCTGATCAACTGCTTACTTTCTATGAAAGTAAGAAGAAGGGAAAATCAGTATCAAAACAGGTGTTTTTTTAAATGGTTGTCATTTGCTACTTTCACTATAACAAGTCACTTCCAGGCAAGATTAGGTCCCACACTACCAGGGCTTTGTCTTCTTCTTCTTTGGCTTTTTGGAAAGGGATTGACTCTAGAAGTGTACTTGATTCTTTTTGTAGTCCAAGAACAGAATTTGCTTTTCTCCAGGGGGACTCTTGGACTCTTGATCCTTCCTCCTTCTCCCTTTCTTTCTAAGCTTTGGTATTCTAGCCATATATGTTAGGCTACTGCAACAGTGATCTAATGACGAGTGTTAGCTGTGTAAGTAAACTACCCATAACAGTAGTTGTTCAAATAGATCACTGCTGCAGTAAAAACACCTTTCCTCCATCCCCCTTATTTTATTATTTTTTTGAGAGTGTTATTTTTTTTTTCTTTTTCACCTTATCCTAGCAAATTCTGTGCTTGCAGGGCTCTAGCTTCCCTTACTCTAAGGCAAGAAAGTACTTAAGGTTTGGTGGCCTAATCATTTATTTTATACTGCTCTCCTTGAACTGTTCAGCTGTTATGTTGCATGAGAAGTGTGCTTAGAATTTGGAAGCTGTCCGGTTGTCTTATCAGTGGCAAGATGTAACCCATATAGCTTAGGCTACTGCAACAGTGATCTATTCAAACATCTAATGTTATGGTAAGTTTACTTTCACAACTGTACTTTCCATTTCACACTCTCTTTTATCAGTTTTCTGCAGGATTTCTTCTAGTAGCTTGCTGTCCTTCTTGTATGACCTGTACAACTGCAAAGAGTACAGTACTCATAATATGGCTTGGTATAGTGAGACATTACTGACCAGCATTCAGTTTGCTGCTACCACAGTCCTCTCACTTTCTCCTGTTGCTGTATTTTCAGGTGTCATAGACATTCACAGATTCTCTTCTTGCTCTTTTCCCATCAGTTCCACTCTCCTCTGCTGAAACTTCATACCGTAGCTGCTTTGAAATAAGTGCAATACCTTCCATTTGTGTGTACATAACCTTATTCAGTTACCATCTTTCTGCGTACTTAGTCAACTTTACCAAGTCCTTCCTAATACTCTTTCCCTGTCCCTAGCTGCACTGCCTATGTTTAGTTAGGTGAGATGTAAGTTTCTTGGAATGTGCCTGTAAATAATTTAACAGTTTTATGTAGTGATCTGTAATTAAATGCATTGTTGTGTTATATGATATGTTTACTGCATTCTGATGTGATTATTGCATTTTGTAATTTACTTGCTATAGGAAGTCTGTTGTTGGATGAACATTTTCTATATTCTTTAAGTATAAGACAGCCAGCAATATAGATATGCTTTTTTATTGTCTTTTTCACCCGTCTGTGGCATGTTTGTGTGTACATAGACATTTGTGGATAATATGCATTTCAAACAGATAGATGCAGATGGCGGCCAACAAGTCAAAAATCGGGCCTTCAAACCTATAATGTACAATTTTCAGTGCTTTTGTAGTTCTTTAAGTGTAGTTTCCTGTATGTCATTGGTTATTTTTATGCTTAATGTCAAAGAAGTGAAGGCTGTATAGCTACTTGACACTGTGGTGCTCAATTGTCGCCCTTGAGCACTGGAGTACTCCTTGATCTAGGATGGGTTTACCTGACACTGTGTGATTGGGGGGATGTATTATGCACTGTCTAGACCAAGATTTGTCCATGTTTTGACTGCATGTTTATCTGATCCACATTTTTATAAATTATGGCTTGCTCTGCAGTAAACTTGTCCGATTCTGGCCACTTGAGAATGGTTAGCCTTGTCCATAGATTTATTTTTCTCACTCAATTATGAGACTTATATAACCAGAAATGTGAAGAATGCCACTGGCTGTGATATTCTCAGATCTTTATTACCGTTATGTTTGTACTGATGTTATTACAAAAGTTAATTGGAATGCAAAAACAATGCTACAGCACAGAAAATCTATCTTATTGCTGAAATCTCTGCCAAGGCAGAGGAGAGAGAAGAGACACAGAGGGAACATAAATTAATTTCTTTCATCACTGCTGTCCATTTTCTGTTCAGACACTGCTTTTAAAATGCATGCAGGACATGATGCCTTGTGAATGGCCATATCGTAGCATACCCTTATTGACTCACTGTTTAGGGAGACAACTTGTATGTTTTTTGCCATAGGTATTATTTGTAGCCTTTCTAATTTAATTATTGTTGAACAGAGATGTAATCTGCTAGGTGCTGTTCTTGTTAAGCCAATTGTCTTCTCCATGTCTTCATTTTCCCTGTCTGTCTTTATGTTTAAAAGAGATGTTGCTTCAGACTAATTAACTTATGGTGAAGATAATAGTGAGTTTTCTTGGACAAAGGCCTTCCAGGAAAATAATCAATACAGTAATGACTGTAGGATCCATGCACATCTGCCCGATTCAAATGAGACACAAGTCTGTCAGTATTGTATTCTTTTCAGAAGGCTATGGATTGATTGCAAACTGAAAAATTAGTGATGTTTACTGGAAAATGTGCAGTTTTATGTGTTTATCACAGAAAGTTTTATTTTCAGAGAAGGGTGTCAATGTAAACATATTTAGCAGTGTTCTGTGAAAATGACAGAGACAAGACTGCCCAGTGAGTGGTGATACTACTACGATCTGAGCTGAGTGTCTTGCTTTTAAAATCTGAGAATTAGATTGCTTATCACATTGCTTTTCTTAATGTTTCTCATTTATCCTTCCTTAAGCTGCACTGCAATGTTTGGTTCATCACCTGCTGTCAGAGGACACTTAGGACTAGATTCCAAACAAGTTGCAGTGTAAGTGGCTTACTCCAGTGTAAGTCTGTCCTGATTTCGTAAGACTTGCTCTAGGTTTAAATTACTTACTTCGGTGTAATGCCTATCTGTGTACAAGCTTACGCAGGAAGATATATTCCAAAACACCTGCTCTCAGTGTAAGTGACTTTACGCCTGTGTAAGTCACTTATACCAAGAGCAAATCTTTTTGAATCGGGCCCTTAGTGTGATACTTATAGTAGCTATGAACAGTTTGGCTAGGATACTATGAAAGTGCCACCATTTTTTAAATAATTGCTATGGGATCATTGACACCTATCTGAACTAGTATCATGTCACCAGATGAGACCTGGATAGCACCAGAGAAGAACTGCACCACTCTTGCTGCATTGCTGTATCAGTAATGGTAGTACAATAGCAATTAAATTACCTTGTGAGGGGGATAAGTCTTCTGACCTTCTGGGCGTCAAAGGCAAGTGTGGTGCTTGCTCACATGTTTACACTACTGGCCACTGATGTTTACAGCTTAAACTTATTAAAGTGAAAGATGTTTGGCTACACTAAGAGAACGTGGCTGAGTGTCATTTCACAGACCCTGAAATTGTACATAAGTGAAGGCAGTCTCTATTTTGATCTTTACCTTCTAACTCTGCTTATTATGCTATCTATCAGCCATCAGTTGTCCATTAACTTGATCTGTCCTGCAAAGGTTCACATGAACACTGAAGCTTATACCAGCAGCTTTTGAGTTCAAGGCATTGAAACCCATTCCTTGTGCTGCAGTTTTGAGAATCCACATCTATTTTTTATGTTACATTAGAAAATAAGAACAAATATAATGTAACATTCATTGATTTGAATCTCTTAGAATTTTATTTCAACAGTGTATAGCAAACCTTCTAGATTCTTGATCAAAAGATGTCACCTGACATAAAGAAGGGAAATTTAGCAAAGCTCTGAAATGTTATACCACATAAAAAAGTAACCTCAGACTAGTGAGTATATATATATATATATATATATATATATATATATATATATATATATATATATATATATATATATATTTTTTTTTTTTTTTTTCCTTCCTACGGCTTTTTTTCATTTTGACTGAGGCTGATTATTCCATAGTTATTTCTATAATGAGATTCATTATCAACCAGTAATACACTCCACATCAGCACTGAATCAAAAGAAAACAGTACCACTCTGAAAATCATCCTGGTCTTATCTTTTGTGACAGTAACTGGAATGATTATATATATATATATATATATATATATATATATATATATATATATATATATATATATATATATGTATATATATATATTATATATATATATATATATATATATATATATATATATATATATATATATTATATATATATATATATATATATATATATATATATATATATATATATATATATATATATATATATATATATATTATCGCAACTACATTTTCAAGTGAATGGTGGTTGCTTTCCCTTGTGTCAACTGGGAACGATTAAGTATGAGAATACCTCAGACGCATGTTTTCTTTAATGTGTTCTTGTTTTTAGGAAGGTTTCTCACTTCAGATGAAAAAAATTAAGGTTTGAAATAATAGGTTCCCCATTTACTGCCAGTGTCTCAAGATGTCAGTTAAGCAAGTTCCCCCATTCCACACTTAAAAACACGTTCCGCGTTCCTTTTTTCAGCCTTTGCCCTGACAAAAGAAAGCATCGGGAAACAAAAAGCCAAAGCAGTATACCCTGTCTGACTCCTTACAAAGTGATCGGGAAGGGTAGTAGACTGTTAAACACTATCTTGGTGGTTTTTGTATTTATTTTTGGTTTGTAAAACAAGTATGGGTTTTCAAATGTTGCTTGCGATTTTCGGCTAGCTAATCCGTTGGAGGATTAGACGTCTGATAGGAAGCAAAGACAATCAAGGGGATTTTCGAGTAGAAAATGGCGGCAGTACTGCAAAATCATTTAAACATCTGATTAACCTCTCTAATATAATTGATCCATAAAGTGAGACTAGCATTGGGGGGATGAAAGGTAGTTAGCAGATGCAAAAGATTTTGCAGTACTGCTGTTTTCTACTTAAAAAAAAAAGTCTCCCTTGATTGTCTTTGCATCCTATCAGACATTCTTCTGATGCACGTAAAAGGGCCCAGAGACTGCAACTAGTTTCTCCAGTCAAGCCACCGCAGAGTCGATGAAGAAGCAGCGGAAGAAAATGGTGACTGCTTTACCAAGCCCTCTGTTTACAACCCAGCCTTACATCACACATTAAAAATGTTTGAACTTTCTTGTAAAACACATATGACAGACCTTACAAGGTAAGACCAAATGTCCGTTCTTCAATTTTATGCCAATTATCGCAGCATGAAAATGTGGTTGCGATAATACGTAAGTACCTATATATTTTATATATATATATATATATTATATATATATATATATATATATTATATATATATATATATATATATATATATATATATATATATATATATATATATATATATATATATATATATATATATATATATATATATATATATATATATATATATATATATATATATATATATATATATATATATATATATATATATATATATATATATATAAAGAAAGATGGTCAATCCAACCTCAGTTTTGGTTTGAAAACTCTGTTAAGCACTCAACACTAGCATCTAACTGCTGTGAGAGCATGAGTAGCTAACACTAGTCAACTATACAAAGAGTTTGATATTGCAGTAAAACTAGCCACTAATCCAGTGCATGACAAGAAATGTCTGCTGTACTAAGAACAGGTAAGACTGCAAGTAAGAAATGCCTTGCAGTTTGCTGCAGTGTCTGTCAGGTAAATATTGTAGGTTGCATAAAACTCAATGATCCTGTCATAGCCTAGAGAGGGGCCTCCTGTGGGAGTAGAGGCATGCTGGGCCAGGTATGTTCAGCTGGCCTAAGACTGGCCTTGAACAGAGACTTAACATTGCATTTCAATCATGCAGAAATAGAATAATGCACCTTTGTCATTTTAATGCCGCATTCTACTCATCTGTGTGATCAGGCAGTGTGACGATGCTGTAGCAGTAGTATTTTGTTCTGTTTTGTATGTAGTGGCAACTAAATTTTTTTAATGTCACATTTCTGTCTTGCACTATATTTTGTGTCATTATGATAACAAATGTGAAAGATGCATTTTGGCTGCATGGCTATTTATATTTATTTGTGTTTTGATTGCATGTTCAGAGGAGGCCTGAAGAGAAAAGCTCCAACAGTTATTACAAAGTTTTAACAAGTTGTTTCAGGAGTATGCTGGTAGTAGTGCACATTGCTGATTCACAATGTCAGTCTTACCCGGGGTAGTAGCATACACTGCAGATAACACAAAGTAGTTTGATTCTTAAAAGTATCACAGCTAGCAGGTTTACATCACATATCACATTTTTTGTTACAGTAGTAGTACTCTACATTGCGTCTAGTGTAAAGTATTTCAATCTTACCAATATCGTAGACTGCATATGTATAAGGAATATTCATTCTTAAATGTAGAGAAGGTAGAAAGGATTGATATGATACAGTATCAGCTATGTGGGCATACAGTTTGTCAGTTGGTTCCTAGTATGTTTTGTTACAACATTCCCTTACTGCAGAGTAAGCCTACAGCAGCTGTTTGTTTTTTTACAGTGTACTGTACAGACATTTATGGTGAGATAAGATACAGCATAGGTATTATATTTGTAGTATTTTGTATTTAAAGAGTGCTAATAAGGTATGATAAAGTTTTAGGCAATCTGAGCTACAGTGCTGGGTAAGATCTGTTGGTTCTGAGCTTGAGTTAGCAGGTGCAAGTTACTAATTTAGTGTAATATTTTTTCATTTCATTCTGAAGGTTGTATAGCTGGTAATATTCATTATGTCGTGTGGAAGTTTGATCCAGATGTTGTCAGTGTAGACCCTAAAAAGTGTCTCCAAAGTAGTTAGTTTTGGTAGTTCTTCATCAATTAAACATAGCTTGCAGGTGGGTCTTTAATGGGTTTTATGGCACATATAGGAACTTACGGGCTTGGATAAGTTGGGTGAATTCTAGTGTATTTTTGAGGTATGGCCAAGAGAGGTGCTTTAGTGGAGAACAGCAGATTTGTGATAGGTTTGTGCAACTTTTGCAAGTATGGATTTTGAGATACTCATGTAGATGATGGTAGCATAAAATAAAATTGAAAGGACTACTATGGCTGTTGTTCCTTTTTTTTTTTTTTTTTTTTTTGCATATGAAGTGAATTTTTGTCTGATCTAGTGTAGGCAACCTAGTGTGAAATTGCATTTTTTAGAATTGTACTTGCCTTTTTTTCCTGAGAGTGTGTGTCATCAGTCATGATGTCTGGATACTTGGTTGCACTGGTATGATGCATGTTGGATTTCAAGGATGGGGATTCTGTGTATTTTTACAGTGGTTTGAGTGGAATATAATTTTTTTTGTTAGTATTGAATAATAGACAGGATTCTGTGATCCATTTTTCTAGTATTTAGAAAACTTAGTTTTTTTGGGGTTTTTTTTGTTCGTCTGCTATATGTTTTTTGTGACAGTGTAGCAGGGCAGTCATGTTGGTGTATTGTATTGCTGTTTATATGTAGCTGTGCTTGTTCATTTCATTTGCATAGAAACTGAACTGCAAAGGACCAAAGATGGAGGGAGCCCTGTGGTACCCTTTCAGTGGAAGTAAATTCATATGACAGCCGAGAACCCTATCTAACTTTTATTTCTGTCAGTAGATAGCTTTGGGATAAAAATCTGTTTGGGGTTTTGTTTATAAGTGCTTCATGATTTATGGTGTTGAATGCTTGTGATAGGTCAAGGGAAACTCCTGTGACTACTTCATCAATATTCAATTTTTCTCTGATATAATCTGTTAGTGTTAACAGTGCTGTTTCCCTTCTGGAAACTCTGTTGAGCTTCTGTAAGGATGTTGTATTTATTTATAAATGTTGTTAACTGCTGAGGTAATACTCATTTCAGGGCCTTTGAGAGGATGTTTTGAAAGGTTATGGGGCAGAAATTGATGGTCTGCATAGATGGGGTACCCTGTGTGTAGAGGGATGATATGTCCTACTTTCCAAATGATGGGAATGAAACCTTCACAGTTGCTTTGAATGAGTTAGGTAACTGGTATGCCTATATGATTCTATCATAATTTGCTGAATTTAGGTGGGAAATCATCTGATCTTGCTGTGCCATATTTTTGTCTTTTGTAAGATATTACAGATTGCGAATATGCTAACTTCAGTTAGAATAAACTGTTAGAGAGTCTGAGTAGTGGGAATGCATATGGGGGTGAGAGTGTGCTTGATACTGTGAGCAATACAGTCTTGAAAGTAATTTTGAAACAGTTCTGCTTTTGCCTTGTCTGTGGATTTAAATGATGATGATGGAGTTGATGGTCTTCCTTGGATGACACAGTGTATCAGTAAGTTTTCAAAACATTCATGGAGATGTATTTTTTCAGCTTGTCTGTATTGAAGTATTTTTTCTTACCAGTTTTGATTTAATGATTGCATTTGTTGCTCAGGCTTTCATACTGTTGGAGGTTGGCTTAGGTCTTGTTTATTGAGTTTTTTAATAAGACGTTGGCTTTCTTTCTGTCATAACCACATTTAAGTTCTTTGGGTATCTAAGATTGTGAGGAATTTTTGATTTTAAAGGTTTTTATAGGAGCTAACTTACCAAGGATAGTTGTAATGATGGAGTAAAAGTAAGCAATGCTTTCTTCCAGCAGATGGATTAGGTGGTTTAGATGGTCCAAGTTAATTTTGATGTTTGGGACAGTTGGATACCTTGTGGACATTTGGTTTGACATGTTTCCACATTAAGAATGTAAGATAATGGTTACGTAGATAGTCTGCTAGAATACCATCTGTGAGTATGTACTCTGATTTGGGTACCAAAATCTGAATTAATATCCTGGTTGTGTTACTAATTTTATCAGATCTTCATGAGAAGGAAAGTAGAAAGGCTAGGCTGTTAAAGGATTTAGGCCACTAACATAGGAAAATAGAAACCAATCTGTAGTTAAAGCATCTGTACAAATTGTTTTGGAATTTTGCTGATTAAGATCCAATTGTGTGTATCATCAAATTTATTTGGCTCTGTTTAGAGGCATAGTCATTTTAAACATTTATGGAGTCCTACAGAAACTGTTTTGATGGCATTTTCTCTGTCTTTATTCTGGGACAGTGTTTTTCATATAGCCTATGGTTGATATCTGATTTGGTTAGTATGGTTTCCCTTTCTCCTCCTAAACTTTTATTTTGTTTGTTACTATAGAACATAGTGTATCTGATGGAGAGGAATTCACTATTTTTATGTGACTTCTTAGCCAGGTTTCTGTTACAATTAATATGTCAGGGGCATAATTGTCATTGAATGCATAGAGTTGTTCTATTTTATTGCATGTACTATATGCATTTTGGTTTATTATTTTTATACCATTAGTCTATGTACAAATGGGGATGTTTGAATTCCAGTATGAAATTACTATTCAGTTTGTTTTTGTTGTCTGCATTGACAAGTATAAAGGCCTGGCTTAGTTGAAAATCTCCTGATATTCTGAAGATTAACAGTATCCATAGGTTGTCATGTATGATGTGTGTATGTAATTTGTGAATTTCCTTTTAGGAGGTTTGTATGAGTGCACATTGGTATTGTTAGTGTACTTCTTTACACAAGAATGTAGGAGTAGGAGAGATGATTAGTTTTTGTTGATAAGTAGATTTAGGCTTATTAGTTTAGTGTTTCACAGACAAGGTGCTACTTTTAGAGAGGACTTCCAAGATGGCTATACACTGATCAACAGCATAACTTCAGCTCTGTGAAAATAAAAACTGAGAAAGAGGAGTGCCACGGAAATTTTTCTTTGGTAAAATTCAGTTACTGGCTAGTAAATCCAATTGTTGGAAGCCATCAAAGAAGAAATCTGGAAAACCCGAAAAAAAATCAACCAGAAAAGGTGATGAGAAAATGCTGTCTGGGAAGGATTCTGTAAGTATTCAGCAAAAAGCAGATCAAGCTTCAGCTTTGATTCAAGAGATTGCTTCCAGTAATTTAGAGGAAAAAGATCAAGTATACTCATAGGTGATTACAATAAATGAAACATTGAAGTAATATATCAATTCAAACAACAAAAGGCTGGAAAAAATAGAATAAGCCTTAACTAGCCATTCAGATGAACTGATATAACTGGTAAAAAATCAGATGGTGATATGAAGAAAAAGCTGGCTGAATATGAGATTTCAAAAGAAGAAATGCTTAAAAAAATAGTACAGTAAGAATAATGCACAGAGAAAACCTGTGATTTTGTGCACAAATAAGCAACTGGACTGGTGTTCCACAGCCAAATTCATTAATTGAAAGGTTAAATTGAGTGTATGCTCCAAACCTGGCCATGCAAAAGCAGCCTAGTCCTATATTAGTAAACGTGCCATTATACCAGCAGAAAGAGTTGATCCTGACAAAATTGTGGCAGAAAGATAAAGTATTAAAAACTGGAGACGGCAGAGTGTTTGTAGTAAGTGATTATTCACTATCCACCAAGCAGAAGCGAAGCAACTTTATCCTAGCATTAACTGAATGTCAAGAGACAGGTGTGAGATTCAAGCTGCAGTATCCATCTGTCTTCAAAGTATTTTTCCTGGAGGATCAAATTAGTTTTTGATGCAGAACAGGCTAAGGAAAAAATAGAAATATTTATCCAACAAAATGTTAGTCAGCAAGCAGGAGACTCTACTTCTCAGTCTTCTGACAGTAAGGATAATATTTATTTTTTATTTATTTTACATTTGTTTTCTGGGAAAGTCTGTCTGGACATAGGTCCTTTTTCAGTGGAGACCCAGGGAGAAAAGCTCCACAAATAATTTTAACAGAATACTAATTCAAGGAACAGTGTTAATCAACATTTTGTATACATGCATCACAGTATATTAATAATATTCAGCATTAATTAACATGTGGCATAACAGTTTCAACAGATATAAATTCCTAGATTTTAGTAGTTGAACTTAGATAGAGGTCCTAGAGGGTCCTCGTATTAACCTGGACTGTCACAGTTGCAGAGCCATGAGTTCAGTAAATGTAATTTTAAGTGTTTCTTAAATTCATGTGTCAAACAAAATCTGAAGGTAATGCTACTCAATGCTAGAAGTCTAAACCTCAAAATGCACTCACTCAAGGCACTCCTTAAAGTGGAGAACATTGACATCTGTGCAGTGACAGAGACCTGGTTCAAGTCTTCAGAGAGCACTCCTGTTATACCAGGCTACACTTAATACCACACCTTTCGGCTATATAACCTGGACTGAAACACCAGAGGAGGAGTCGTGTCCGTATTCACTAAGGATATCCACACCTCCAGGTTAATTGCCCAACATAATGCATCCGAAATTCTCCAGGTGCAACTAACACTGGGCAAGACTGCAATCCAAATTGTAGCTTGCTACAGATCCCCCACCATGCCCCGAGTTGCCCACTCAACTTTTCTTAACATACTGGAAAATATCAAGGTACAACCCAACACCATCATATTGAGGGACTTCAATTACCCCACCATCAACTGGGAAAACTATTCTTGTACCAACACACTGGCACAGCATTTTTTGGAATTCATGAATTCCAGTGCCTTGGACCAACTGATCCAGACCACCACCGGGGGCAGCAATATCCTAGACCTGGTCATTACCAACATGATGATCGGTACTCTACACCCGAGATCAGCCCCTCGTTGGTCAGATCCGACCATAAGCTAATCACCCTAGACATCGACATCCCGCCCCCCACCCACTATTAAAGAAACCACCATAAAAACTTCCCAAAAGCCAACTTCACACTTCTTAAGACAGAAGTGGCTAACTTCACCACTCCCATGCAGACAGACAATAGCAGTATGACTGCTGAGTCCTACATCAGTGCACTGTATAAACACATACACGAGTGCATGGACCATGCCATCCCAAATAGAACAAAGACGCTATCCTCCAAAAAAAAGAAGCCAATCTGGTGGTCCCTTGCCATTAACAAGCTGTACAACAAAAGGAAGAAACTGTTGCAGAAAAGGGTAAAATATCAAGATTGGAAAAACTCCCTTGTCAGCCTCAGTAAGAAGCTGAGATCCCTCGTAAAATCCTCCAAAGCTAGTTACAAAAATAAAATCGCCACAAGACATTCTATAGCTATGTCAAAAATCTCAACGGCAACTCTCAGATCTGCTCTGAGTTACAGCACAATGGCACTAAACATACAGAACCAGCTGATATCACCAACATCCTGGCGGATAGGATCAGTGCAAATTTCTCCCCCCCTCTCATCCCCGAAAGGGACCATCACTATACCGGATGAATGCCAAGTCCCTGTAATCATGGCCATGCATGCAAATAATGCACTCACCAAAGCCAAAAATATAGCATCCATGGGACCTGACAATGTCCCAGGCTGTGTTCTGCACAAACTACAAAATGAACTGGCACCCCATCTAAGTACAATGTTCAGTCACAGCCTCACTACAGGTTTTGTGCCCACTGAATGGTGCACAGCTACAGTGATCCCACTCCACAAAGGGGGATCCACCATGGACGCTAGGAACTACCGACCCATCAGCCTGATGAGTCTGATCTGCAAGGCCATGGAACATATTATCATGAAACTTATAAACAAAGATATAGGTAACCTGAAAACTCTGGACCCCACCCAGTTTGGGTTTGTGAAAGGCAGATCATGTCTCCTAAACCTGATTGACTTCTTTGAAGCAGTCACCAAAGCCATGGACAAGGGTAAGGCAGTTCACACAGCATACCTAGATCTCGCCAAAGCCTTCAACACCATCCCTCAACTCTGGTATTATTAATAAACTAACGAAACTGGGCATAAACCCCTATGTCACGCAGTGGGTGGCCAACTGGCTCATCGATAGAACCCACACAGTGAAAGTAGCCAATTCCAAATCCTTCTCCAAATTGGTGACAAGTGGAGTACCACAGGGTTAGTCCTGGGTCTCCTCCTGTTCGGCATCTACTTCTCGGAAGCCCAAGCCAACACAGAGGGCTTATGGCTAACAAAGTTCGCAGATGATTGCAAACTGGAGGCCATTATTGAATCCCCCAAGGATGTGGACATTCTACAAAAGGGCCTTGCTGAGACAGATGCCTGGTGTCAAAACCACGGTCTTAAGCTCAACACCAAAAAAGGTATAGTTATCCCCTTTGGGAAAAACCCTGTGCCAGCGAATTACCATGTAGACGGTTCTCCACTCAACACCACAAGTGTGATATGAGACCTAGGGACACAGGTTGACAGCAGTCTCTCCTTTGACAACCACATAGCCACAGTGGTCAGGAAGTCATTCTGTGTCGCATACCTCATCACAAAAGGTTTCTCATCCAGAAAAAGAGGTTATTGTCCCCCTCTACTCAGCCCTCATTAGACCCATTATGGAGTACAGTGCCCCGTTTGGGGTGTACCTCACAAGCCATTTGCAGCAACTGGAAAGAAGGCAGAAATACCTCACAAAGAGGATCACCGGCCTTAAACAGATACCCTATGCAGATCGCCTTATGAAGCTCCAGCTGTACTTTGTCACATATCACCTACTCAGAGGCGATCTCTGCCTAACATACAAAGCCATGTCAAACCTAGAGCTTTTGGACATGCTACACTTAGAAAAATCCCAATCCCTGCAGGCCACATACTCCAGAGACCTTAACCTTGTCACACCGATTAACAGAACTTGCTGGAGGGATAGGTTCCTGTTTCAGAGACTTACCACACTATGGAACAAGCTGCCCATTCATGTCAAACAGAGCACCTCAATAGCCCTGTTTAAGAAAAATCTGGACAACTGGATTGGGGAATAAGAAATTTACCCCCGGGTATCACTTCTGTGGCTCTGCTCGACAGGGGCACAGGTAAATAAAATTCTGGGTGGCTAAAGCCAGGGAATCTTTATGGCTAGTCTTGTATAGGCCATAGGGCCGATAGCCTAGTACCTGCCTATGAACCTATGATGGTGTAGCAGTGACAGGGGCTAGTTTATTCCATTGTTTGGCAATAATGTTAGAGTAGAGGGATGAGCCAGCAGTGTTGTTGTCTTTAGTTACTTTGAGCAGAGGGTTGTTTGTGGAGCAGGGGTTTCTGGTACAGGAGTATGGACTTATTAGTTGTTGTAGAGAAGGTTTTTTGGGGGGGATGGTGTAGACTTTTATGGGTCATGGTAAGCTGATTGTATAGACGTAGGTTTGGAAGTTCAAGCCAGACAGTGGTGCAATCTGTAGGGATTGTTAGTAGAGAATTTGACAATTTTGTTATAACAGGCATCGAGTTTGAATAGGTCAGATTTTCTAAAGTTGGTGAGGATTGGAGAGACATATAGTAGTGAAGAGATGAAATGAATGCATGCAATGGTGGCTCTAGCAGAATTTGTTAAGAACTTTTTATTATTATTATTTAATTATTATCCCAAACACAGGAGCTACATTGGATCCTATGCTTAGGAGCCCACTGTGGCTCAAGTTTGAATGACATGGTACCTCTCAAGCCTATTTTAAAGAATAGGAGACTTAAGTACTAATATGCTAGGTTATTTCAACTATTCATTTTGTTATGTTATATAATTACTATGTGGAAAGCAGTAATATTCCCATGGTATGTTTTTAGATTTTTATGATGCATCTTTTATTGTATGTATAACCTTAAATAAGTTGAACTTATTTTTCAATTAAGAAAAGGAGGGAAATCTAAGGTTTACTATTGGATGTTCTTATATACATATACATGTAGTACTTACTGTTGTTTTTTTATGCATCTGGTGAAGTAATGTTATTACGAAAGCGCTTACGCAGAATAAAGCTTTTCTTGGATCTTTTTTGATTTTATCTACTTGCCTTTTTGCCATTTTGGGGTTTGTTTGGCATTGTGTTTTGCTTACTGCATCCTGTTTGGGATTTGTTTTGGGACCTTTTTGCTGCATATGTATTAAGTTGTTGAGTGTGTACTGCTTATACTTTTATATATATTTTATATATATTTTTATGCTTATATCTATGCACATAAGTAGTCACTAAATGGGAAACATGAGTATATGTATTTATTCATTGACTTTTTATGTATTTTATTTATATTTACCCACATGTTCTTGTCTTTACATTTTGTGCATGCAGTTTTTAAACAGAGTTTTTCTGACTTCAGCAATTAACTATGGGCAAAACATAGCCATAGTAATTAATTGATTGCTGAGTGCTGAATTAACTTTGAGTGGTAGGATTGGTTATTTTAGTAATGAATTAAAGTATTTAAGTGCTGTTGCTGTTTGAATGAACTGTCTGATGAAGTAATGGTAGCCATTGCGAAAGCGCTCACCATTTTGTATTAAAAAGATTTTACTTTGTCATGGTTCAGCTTCTTTATGCCAGCTACGTTCCTACTGGGCACCTGTGTTTCAACATTTTCAACTTCTGAGCTGGTTTGGATTTATTTGTTTGCTAGTTGTATTTAAAGATAACCAGTACACTTTTTCTTAGGGCTAAAAAATTAACATTTTCTGAAAGCTTACAGGCTTTTTTTCATATCTGGGAGAGGAGGAGAGATAAAAAGGAACATACAACAATCATAAGTGGGAGCACAGGCTGTAGCATGTGCTTTAGCATGGGTAACCTTACTTTTAGGTTAGATAAAGCCCATAGGTGCAGTCATCAATTTAGGGCAATTGCTCCCTTCTGGAGGGTGAAACATCATGTTTTGAAAATAGACATAGTTTTCTGTGTTTATGCTAAGTTTATAGGGGATGGGGGTGTTCTGTATTTTTTGAAGGTTTTCATTAGAGCAAAAAGTCAAAAAATGTGAAAAGGTTCACATAGAGATGAGAAAAAAATACTGTACAAAAGATCAGCCTGTCGAACATTAGTATATGCATGTAACATCTTCTTCTTCTTCTTTCGGCTTTATCCCAGTTAGGGGTTGCCACAGCGGATCACCTGTCCGCACATTGAATGGCAGTGGAGTTTTATGGTGTCGAGTTGCCAGCCCGGCGCCCAACCTTCCACAGAAGGCACACTCACACGCACACCTAGGGCCAATTTAGAGTGTCCAATCCACCTGCAGCATGTCTTTGGGATGTGGACCACAGGAGGACATGCAGACTCGCGACAGAAGGCACCCCAGCCGAGAGAACCTCTTGCTGTGAGGCGGCAATGCTAACCACTGCACCAGTATATGCATGTAACATAAAAGCTGGAAATACACATTAAAAAAAGTATCATTTATAATAGGTGGGAACAATAGCTGTTTATCATGATGGCTGTGCTGTCCATATTGTCCTGGAACATGACTGGCCATAAAGGAATAGATAAAAAAGAAAGAGTATTGCATTATATTAAGAAATCCAGAGTGCAAATAGCAATGTTACAGGAAACACATTTGGAAAGAAGTGAGCATGTGAATTTGACAGAGAGGATTTCAGAATGGATACCCAAGAGACAGAGAAAAAGGTGATTAATTATACTAATTGCTAGAGGGGCTCCAATTGTGATAGGTGAGGGGAAAATGACAAAAAATGGTAGATTTGTAATACTAAGGGTTATTGACAAAGGATGATTACAATGGCATGTATTTATGTTCCACTGCTGTTATGCTGTTTAAATTACCTGTTTAACTGTTGTAGGCTACACACTTCAGTGTGATAGCCATTTCTGTGCATTTAAAGCATTTTTGATTATATCTGCTTTATTTTCTGAAAAAACAAAAAAACTTGTTTTTCCGCCTTTCTAAGCTAGTATAGTCAAGTTTTCAGGTTACTACTGAATTCAGGGCTATGTTACAAGTTTCTGTGTTTGCCCATACCTTACTTGGATAGAAGGAAGTTTCTCTGTTCACCTGTGAGAGAGGGGAGCTTTGAACAGCCTTCCTGTCCCTGGAGGAGTGGTTTCAGCCCAGAAATTAGTAGTTTATTGGCCATTTTGGGCTAATTTCTATCTCATTCATTTCCCTGCTATAAAACCCCCATTTGCAATTTTTTTTGTGCTTGTATACAGCTCAGCAAGCTCCTACCTGGTTTCCTGCAGAGTTCTACAGCAACAGAGAGACAAAAGAGAGACTTTGGAGTGATTAAGTATAATTTTTCTGCATTTTCATGGTGCCTTTAGCTAATTCCACCTAAAACACCAATTTTTTAGAGTTTCTGTGATTTATATAGCTTGTTTCAGCTACATATTGTAGTTATTTTATTGCCTGCACTTTAACAAAGCCATTTTTGTGTTTAAATTACCTGTTTAACTGTTGTAGGCTATACACTCAAGTGTGATAGCCATGTCTGTGCATTTAAAAGTGTTTTTTGATTGTATCTGCTTTATTTTCTGGAAAAAAAAAATACTTGTTTTCCCACCTTTCTAAGCTAGTATAGTCCAGTTTTCAGGTTAGTGCTGAATTCAGGGCTGTGTTACAAGTGTCTGTATTTGCCTATACTGTACTTGGATAGAAGGAAGTTTCTCTGTTCACCTGTGAGAGAGGAGAGCTTTGAGCAGCCTATCTGTCCCTGGAGGAGTGGTTTCAGCCCAGAAATGAGTAGTTTAGTGGCTATTTTGGGCTAATTTCTATCTCTTTCATTTCCCTGCTATAAAACCTGCATTAGCGCGGTTTTGCATGCCGGGCAGCGCCAGTTAGCTAGGGTATAACTATTCTCGGCTCCACAAAGTCTACTCTTCAATTTTTCCCTTGGAACTAGACAAACATTCAACT
The DNA here is from genome assembly GCF_019279795.1 of Protopterus annectens. Lineage (NCBI taxonomy): Eukaryota > Metazoa > Chordata > Ceratodontiformes > Protopteridae > Protopterus > Protopterus annectens. The sequence goes on along the minus strand of NC_056741.1, from coordinate 1,372,235,378 downwards.
TAAGCACTCAAACCATTGACTTCTCAGCCCGGCACTTGCTCAAAACTCATAGCAAGCACTAATGAACCTTAGCACTAGACACCACCCCCCCCATACTGAAGAAAAAGACAAGGCTCTGTATTCGACCTTGCCGGCCAATCAGTAAAACAGCTCACTGTACCTATCCAGGCATGTCCAAAGAGCAGTTTCAGGTGTACTCTCCAGTCCAGCTTTGGAATTTGGGCATTTTGAGACAATGTTACAACTGCCTCATGTCCACAGACAACCCTCTCCTCCTACCACCAAACACTAATACATGCGAGAGATGCAATTATACAGCCAAACTGGAGGCTAAGCTCTCTTAACCCAAGTCTGGACCAGACAGTCAAGAGGAGAAGGGAATTACTTGCATCACACCACCAGTCTCACATAGATCTATGAAACCAGCACCGGCAAAAAAACACACATAAATACACAAAAACATATTCGGAGGCTCTAAATAAAAATCTGCAAAAGCAACAGAGACCACCAAAGCAGACACCCAAGGAACCTCCACCCCTCATCACAAACCATGAAACACATACTTCACATAACCAGTGTGCCACGCAATCACAGCCCTTAAGGCAAAATAACATACCCAACACACTAGTAATAGGTGACTCTATAGTCAGGCACACTGATGTCCCACTCAATAGTCTGAAAAAGGAGAAGGTTACTGTTAGCTGCTTGTCGGGTGCCAGGATCCACTACATAATGCAAACACTCAGGTCACTCCAGAACAAGTGCAGATATGACTCTGTCATTGTCCATGTTGGTGTGAATGAACTGAGCCATAACTCCCTGGACTACATGAAAAGAGACATGGAAGAGCTCTCTGAACATGTAGCCTAGGCCGGTATGACCCTGACCCTGAGTAGCATCCTGCCCTCACCAAGAATGATACCACGGTATAAAGAAAAAAATTATCAATTTCAGCAACTGGCTAAGCTTCTGGTGTCATTTAAAGGGGATCCAGTGTCTGTCAGCCTGGGATGACATGCTCGACAAGCCACACTGCTTCGCTAGAGATGGCTTGCACCTGTCACCCTTAGGCTTTCGAATACTGGCCAAGGCTCTTGCCACTCCCATAGTACCTTTTTTAGCCAAGGCTCAAAAGACAAACCCACCGCCGTAAATAGCACAAGTAACAAAAAACTGAGAGTAATGCTACTCAGTGCCAGAAGTCTAAACCTCAAAATGCACGCACTCGAAGCACTCCTCAGTATGGAGAAAATTGATATATGTGCAGTAACAGAAACCTGGTTTAAGGCTGCAGAGAGCACCCCAGTACTACCAGGCTACAACTCATACCATACATTTCTGCCACAAAACCCGGACCGAAATACAAAAAGCAGGAGCGTATCCATATTCATCAAGGACACCCTCATATCCAGGTTAATGGCACATCACGATGCTTCAGAGATCATCCACATGCAACTAACAATGGGCAGAACTGCAATTCAAATTGTAGTTTGCTACAGATCACCCACCATGTCCCAGGACCCCCATTCCGCATTTCTGGAAACACTGGAAAACATGAAGGTCCTACCAAACACCCTGATATTGGGTGATTTCAGTTACTCAAACATAAACTGGGAGAACTACTTAAGTACTAACTCCCTTGCCCAACATTTCGTAGAATTTATAAACTCAAACACCCTGGATCAACTGGTCAGCACCCCTACCAGAGGTGACAACATATTGGACCTGGTCATCACCAACATGGGCGACCGGTGATCCACACCGGAAGTCAACTCCTTGCCGGTTAGATCTGAACATAAACTAATCACTCAGGATATCCACATTCCGCCCCAACCTCCGGTCAAAGAAACCACCCTGAAAAACTTTTCAAAAGCAGACTTCACGTTACTTAAGACTGAGGTGGAAAGTTTCGAATCCCCCATGCTAAAGGATAACGCTGCCCAAGCTGCAAAATCCTTTACTAATGCACTCTATGGGCACCTACAAGAATGCATAGATTGTGCTATCCCAAGCAAAACCCAGACTCACTCCTCCAAGAAAAGGAAACCAGTCTGGTGGACCCCTGCCATAAACAAGCTATACAATAGAAGGAGGAAACTAGTACAGAAAAGAGTAAAATCCCAAGAGGGGAAGACATCCCTGATCAGTATCAGCAAGAAAGTACGATCCCTCATAAAATCATCCAAGGCTAGCTTCAAAAGAAAAATTGCCAAGGACTCCAAAGATAACCACAAGGCAATATTTAGCTATGTCAAGAATCTAAGTGGCAATTCTCAGATCTGCTCGGAGTTAGTGCAGAATGGCACAAAATACACCGAACCAATCGATATCGCCAACATCCTGGCAGACAGGTTCAGTGCAAACTTCACCCCCTCTCACCCCCAAAAGGGCCCATAACCATCCCAGAAGAACATAGTGCCACTGAAATCACAGACACTCAGGTTAAAACAGCCCTCTCCAAAGCCAAAAACACAGCAACAATGGGACTGGATAGTGTCCCAGGCTGCATCCTACATGAGTGCAAAGATGAACAAACCCCTCACCTAAACACACTGTTCAAACTCAACCTCTCTGATTTGCAATGGTGAGGATGTCAGGGGGACCTAGAGGGGACAATATAACAAAAGAGGGTAGATTTCTGAAGAAAGTTATGAAAATATTTGATTTGGTAGATCTGAATTCAGTAGTAGGAACTTAGGCAGAATTTACATATTATTCTCCAAGGTACAATAACTGGACTAGACTAGACATAAATTGTATTTCACAGGAACATGTGCATTTAATTGAAAGCTTCGACACACATTCAGTAACTATTTCAAATCATGCAATAATAAAAACTAAGATAAAAATTTAGGGTAATGAAGTAAAAATAAAACACTGGCACTTTCGCACCTACCTCTTGAAAATGGAGTTTAAAAATAGGGTCGAAATAAAAGAGAAAGAAATATGGTTAAGGAACAATAGAAATTACTTACAGGGTCTGACAAATTGTAGAATAAGAGGAATCTCACATAACAAAAGGAGGAGCAAATACAGAGTACTAAAGAGAAAATAAGAAGTTATGTACCTACCATAACGTTCCATGTTAGTTGTCTTCTTCTCGCCTTCTTTCTTGCTGGATGGGTTCGGAGCCGATCCTCGGCTCCGACTCGGCCAATACTAAAGCTCGAGAGCTAATTCCACCGGCTCGAGGCTCCCCTATATCCCACAATGCTAGGCGGTAACTCCTCAGATCTCATTTGATAGCTACACCAAGCAACCCTAGTCTCCATAGAATGGAGTAGGGAAACCCACCTCAAAACAACCTGCGTGAAAAGTATCGCAGACCTAAGAAAGGAGAAAAGGAGGTGGAAGAACGTGTGGGAATGACAGCTTCCAGATGAAGAACACAAACTGAATTCCTGTCGGTCTGTCCAGGCTTGGGGGAAGGAGGGTGGGACGCAAGAAAGAAGGCGAGAAGAAGACAACTAACATGGAACGTTATGGTAGGTACATAACTTCTTAATGTTAAGTTGTCCATCTCGCCTTCATTCTTGCTGGATGGGACCGCGTCCCTAGCACCTTATCCCGGGTGGCCTATCGGAACAGACTCTTGAGAACAGTGGAACCAAAATTGGCACAGCTTCTGGAAACCATGTCCAATTTGTAATGTGAAATGAATGTACGAGGAGAAGCCCAGGTGGCTGCTGCACAAATGGGATCTATTGACAGCCTATCCTGAAAAGCTATGGATGTAGCTAATGCCCTAGTTGAATGAGCTCTAGGTCTTGAGGGTAGTTTTTGATGTCTTATCTCATAGATGAAGGTAATTGTAGAGGTAAGCCATCTAGAGAGGGATACTTTAGTAACAGGAAGGCCCAATTTTCCTTCCGCATATGACAGAAACGATTAGATTTCCTGAATTGTTTAGTCCTATCTAAGTAATATCTAAGTTGGCAATGAACATCCAAAAAATGTAGCTTTTGTTCCGATCTGTTTGAATAGTTAGGGAAAAAGACAGGGAGATCAATAATTTGGTTTAGGTTTACTTGAGAGGAAACTTTGGGCAAATAGGATGGATTAGTATGGAGGGATACCCTACCTTTGTGAAACACTAAGTAAGGAGGACGACTGCACAGAGCATGGAGTTCAGTTACCCTTCTCGCTGAAGTTATAGCTACTTGAAAAAGTGTTTTCCAAGAAAGCAACTCCAGAGAACATGAAGCTGCCGGTTCGAAGGGGGGAAGGATTAAGGATGCCAGAACCAAGTTCAAATCCCATTGAGGCGGGGGATCTTTGATTGGAGGTTTGAGAAGAAATACGCCCCTTAAAAAGGCTTTACAGAGTTTGTGAGCCATGATGCTAGACTCCGAGACACCAACATGAAAATTAGATATGGCAGCCAATTGAACTCTAATGGTAGATGCAGATGATCCTAAATGAAAGAGTTCTGCTAGAAAATCTAGAATAGACTGGATAGGTGCTGTAAAGGGATCTATGTTTTTTGACGTTGCCCAAAAGGAGAAGCGTTTCCATTTGCTACTATAAATCTTCTGGGTAGAAGATTTATGAGAGGCTATCAAGATATCTCGGACTGAGCGAGATATTGAGGGAAGCCTGGCTAAGGTTGGAATCGGAGAAACCATGCTGTGAGGTTTAGAGAAAGCAGAGATTGGTGCAGCTGACCCGAATGGTGGGTTATCAGATCTGGTACTGGGTCCAGATGCCAAGGCTGCTCCAAAAGGTAACGATGAAGAAACAGAAACCATATCTGTCGAGGCCAGTAAGGGGCAATGAGGATCATTGTCACTCTCAAGGCGATGGCTTTCTGAATTAGTTGAGATATCAGTGGAAAGGGGGGAAAGGCATACAGAAGTCCCTGGGGCCAATCGTGAACTAGAGCATCTCTGGTGGGATGGCCTGGTAACGGGAAGAGAGTGAAGAAGTCGTGTTACTTGCTGTTTTGGGGAGTAGCAAAAGGATTGCAGCAAGGCTGGCCCCATCTTAGGAATACTTCTTCTAGAACTGATTTCTTTAGAGACCACTCGTGGGGCATGAGAATTGCCCTGCTTAATTTGTCTGCAATAACGTTGGATTTCCCGGGAATGTGCGTTGCTATCAGAAAATGCTGAGAAGAGATCGCCCATTGCCAAAGTCTGAGTGCCTCTCGACATAAAGGGTATGATCTGGTTCCGCCTTGTTTGTTGATGTACCACACTATGGACATGTCTGTTTGAATTGCAATAGTCCCAGTGGGAAGAGAGTCGTGAAGGGCTTGCAACGCTAAAAGCACTGCTCTC